>NC_056743.1:1754036888-1754303996 GCF_019279795.1 Protopterus annectens
TGGTCTCCCCCATTAAGATGCCACTAGTTTAGTGGGACTAACATTGCCAGCAAAGGATATATATAGATATCTACAGAGAGATAGGTATACAGATCACACACATATGCATTCATAGTACACAGCTAATCGAGAAAGAGACAGTCATAAGTAATAGTCTTAAAGATACACACATACAAGCATGTGTATGTGCTTGGCTCCTTTCTCATGAAGGGTTCTGAGAAGTGAAATGGAAAGTGGCTTTAAATTTTTAATCATCATACACACTGGTGAATGAAACAGTTTTAAAGCAAATCCTAAGGAAATGCTAACATACATGTTAGTTTTAAGTAAGCGGGAACTGCCTCCAATGAAACAGTTCTGTGGAAATGGCATGCCGTTCACCTTGTCCAGCTGATGTACACAGCTATTTTCTATTAAACAGTCAAAGAAGCAGGTTTTTGTTCAACTTTATTTTGTAGATTTGAGCTTTTTATACCTTAGTCATAAAAGTTTAAGTCACTAAAAATTAATGGTACATAATCTGTATTTTTACTAAACTGCATACCAACTAGCAGTCTTTCTGTAAGGTGTTAGTTGTGATCTAATCCTTGCATGCTGTGCTGTTAAGGAGTGCAGAAAGCAGCAGATTTCATACAGAAAGACAGTAACATTCCTAGCATATGGAATTACTCTTCAGCACTGAAAAGGCAGAGTGAGATCATGGTGCTTGCAAATGAAAAGCAACGCCCATGTCATCTGAGACAACAGAATGACTAACTAATGTCATGGTCAGCCTTTTCACTAATTACTATCACATTACAGATGAAAGAAGAACTTTAGCCTAAAGCTGTACAAAGCAAGTGTCATATGACTACTGCTGTTCAGCCTTATTTGTGGCTTGCATTGTCTGTTAACCATGAACAACGTGCATCAGGTTATCAAATTACGAGCCTATGCTGCAAAGGAGTCTGTACTGCGGCAAAGTACCTAGGGAACAGGTAAGACTCAAAGGTTTTGAAATGCGTCCATTTGTAAATGTTACCAGTGATTTAAACATTTACTTTTATTACATGCCAGTAGGTTCATATTAAGTGGGAAAATCCATCAACACAGAGGTTCATTTCAATTAGAGCTGAAAACCTGCAAGAAAAGTTTTCTAAACTATGTCAGCATTATTCTTTATCCCTGATTTTTTCAACTTTTAGTTAAAAGTAAGGGTTGGTGTTTTAGTGAGGCCAATGCAGACACAAGAAGAGATGAACATAATATAAAAGGCAAAGTACAGTTTTGTACCTACCATAAATGTAGATGTCCGAGAGGCATGCATCTGCAGTCCTTACAAATGGGTTGTCCTGTCGTCAGGCAGCCCTTCGGTCGGCCGGATTCCAAAGTCTGGGTCTGGCCTCGGCTGATGTCGCACTCCACCCGACGTCATAGCTGCAGTTATTCGGGTATAAAGGTATCAGCCGACGCCATTTTCCTCAGTGTTTCTTGCCCCAGATGCCAGGTGCCCTCTAGGAAGGCTAAATTTGGATAAATGCAAATGGTTCCAAATAGTAGAGAGCAAACAAAAAATAAGCATGTATGTACATATATACAAACAAATACACCATAATAGATTCCCCCAGCTAGCTACAAGATGGGCAAATACCCTAGGAGTACCACAGAGGGGAAGGAGGGTGGGTAATCCTGAATGCAGATGCATGCCTCTCGGACATCTACATTTATGGTAGGTACAAAACTGTACTATGTCCTTCAAGGATGCATCTGCAGTCCTTACAAATGGGTAGAATACCATAGCCAAACTGGGGGAGGAGGAGAAATAAGATTATGGTGTAGTTAAGATCCCTTGCAAAACAGCAGTTGCAAAACCTGCTCGGGATCTGGAGTATAAGGGTAGATTATAATGCTTGGCAAATGTATGCACGGAGCTCCAAGTAGCAGCCTCTAAAATGTCTTTGGTAGCCACTCCTCATAAAAAAGCTGTGGTAGTGGCTGTAGCTCTTGTAGAGTGAGGTCTGATGTTTTCTGGAGTTTTCTTCCCATGGTGAGAGTAACAAAATCTAATGCAATTTACTATCCACTTAGAGATTGTCTGTTTTGAAATTGCTTTTCCTTCCATTCCTGTTGCATATGCTACCAGTAGCTGGTCAGTTTTTCTATTGCTCTTGGTCCTGTCCAGGTAGTAGCGCAATTGTCTATGTACATCCAAGGTATGTAACAGTCTTTCTCCCTTGTTCTGTGGGTTGGGAAAGAATGTAGGCAGGTGGATAGCTTGGTTTAAAGATACCCTGGAGACCACCTTTGGCATAAAAGTAGGATTAGTTCTCATGGACACTCTATCTTGATGGAAGATAAGGAAGGGCTGTACTGCCATTAATGCCTGTAGTTCAGAAACCCTTCTTGCTGAAGTGACTGCAAGCAGGAAAGCAGTTTTCCATGATAAGTACTGTATTTCTGCTGATGCTGCTGGCTCGAAGGAGGTAGTGTCAACTTTTCTAACACAAAGTTCAAGTCCCATGCGGGCAATGGTGGCTTCCTAGGTGGCTTTACATCTTTAATTCCTCTCAGAAACTGCCTGAGCAGAGGATGTGAAAAGACTGGAGGGTCCATGTTGTATTCTGCTGAAATAGCTGATGCATGAATCTTAATGGAAGAATAGGACAGGCCATTGTGGAAGAGCTCTGCCAAGTATTCCAGGATGTTAGCTATGTTTACCAGTGACACATTTTCTCCTTTTGCTGCACTCCAAATGAGGTATCTTTTCCATTTTGCTGAATAATTTTTTCTTGTTGAGGGTCTGCGAGCCTCCAAGATAATGTCCTTAACCCTTTGAGATAATTCTGGGTTATTTTGTCTTATGCAATGTTCCAGGCAGCCAGTTGCAGTGTTTTTAGGTTTGGATGCAAGGTTTTGAAGTTGTTCTGTCTTAACAGTAAGGGAACTAGGGGCAGAGGCCATATTTGTTCCCAAGACATACTCCTCAGTAATGGGTACCAATGTTGCCTCGGCCAGTCTGGAGCTATCAGGATGATCCTTGGACGGTCTTCTTTGATCTTCAATAGCACCTTGTGCATCAAAGGAAGAGGAGGGAATGCATATGCTGTCAGGTTTTTCCAACTGAAAGATAGGGAGTCCACCTTCCAAGCAAGTGGGTGGTATGTGCTCATGCAGAATTTTTTCAATTGGTGGTTGTGTGGGGATGCAAATAAGTCTATTTCTGGTAGTCCCCATTTCCCTGTAATGGTTTTGAAGATGTCTGGATGCAGCATCCATTCGTGGGCATCCGTGGTAGTTCTGCTTAGGATGTCTGCCAGTATATTTTCTTTTCCTGGTACAAATATTGCTTGTAACTGAATGTTGTAGCTCAGGGCCACATTCCAGAGGTCCATTGCCATCCGGCATAGAGGGTATGAATGCGTGCCTCCCTGTTTGTTGATGTACCACATAACTGTGGTGTTGTCCGTCCTTATCAGCAATTGACCCTGTTGAAGAAATGGTCTGAATGTCTGAATTGCCAATTTTACTGCCAGCATCTCCTTTTGATTTATGTGTAGGTGCAGCTGGTCTTGAGTCCATAAGCCTTGTATGCACTTGCCCAACATGTGTGCCCCCAACCGAGGTCTGAGGCGTCCGTTGTGATGGTCTGGCTTGGTTGAGGTCTGTGGAAGGGCAGTCCTTTGTTCGATTGACAGGCCTGAGCCCACCATTGGAATTCCTGCTTCAGGCATGGAATTATTGGAATTCGGGTTTCTAGGCTGTGCTTGTGCTGAGACCATAAATTCCTTAGATACCACTGTAACTTTCTCATATGTAGCCTGGCATGTGGAATCAATATTATGCAGGATGCCATGTAACCCAGGGCTTGCGGGACTTTTCTTGCTGTTAGCTGGTCCTGCTTTGTTAATGCCATAAAGTAGAGAGGGAGGTGATTCTGTTTTTCTGCTGTTAGGAATGCCATTTGGGTTGTTGTGTCCAGCTCTGCACCCAAGAAGGTTATCCTTTGGGATGGTATCAGCCTTGACTTTTTTATACTGACTGTGTATCCCAGGGCTTGCAGTAGATAAATGACCTTTTTCAAATCTTTTGTTAATTTGTTTTTGCTGTCCGCTTGTAACAGGCAGTCGTCCAGGTAAGGGTAAATCTGAATTCCCTGGAGCCTGCAATGAGCCATTACTGATGCCAGGCATTTTGTGAATACTCTGGGCACAGTAGATAAGCCAAAGGGCAATGCTGAGAATTGATAATGCTCTGATCCTGCAAGAAATCTGAGGTATCTTCTGCAATTTGGTCGTATGGGGACGTGCAGGTATGCCTCCTTGAGATCTAGAGTTACCAGCCAGGACTCCTTGCCCAGCATGGGAAGAAGCTGCTGTAGGGTGAGCATTTTGAATTTTGGAACAATGAGGTATGTGTTTAGAGCGGACAGGTCTAGAATAGGTCTCCATTGGTTTTCTTTTCTTGGTACCAGGAAGAGTCTGGAGTAAAATCCTTGCCCCTGTTCCATAGACGGTACCCTTTCTATGGCTCTCATCCTTAGTAAGTGATTTATTTGTTGTAGAGCTTCTGTTTTCTGATTTGAAGGTAGGTTTGGCATTCCTCTCTTCCTTGGTAGAGTATGGAAGTGAAACCTGTAACCTTGGTCTATTGTCTGCAAAATCCATTTGTCTCCTGTGATGTAGTAAATCCAAACAAAGATTCCAGGCAACAAGAACTCTTCTTGACCAGTATTTATTAAGCGCTTTTCGTCATACAAAGTTGAATGACTTCTTCAGATAAATTATAAATCACAAGTGTTAGCTTTTTATATGTTTTCAACCCCTTCCAATTCAATAAACATCAATTAAATTAATTAGTTAATTAATTAAGTAATTTAAGTAAGTCATTGCTACATTTAAAGGGGTACTTCACAGATAGTTATAGCTCTAACTCACAGCTCATTGAAAAGTGTGGATACATACACTTGTATATCTCTTTATTTATCTTATAGGAGCATCCTGTAACTTTAAAATTAAAATCTATACTACTTAACATATGGAGAATGTAAAAATATATATAAAAATATATATATAAAAACATCATTGAGAGATAAAAATTTATCAAAAAGATTTATAAAACACTTTGTTATACTTTTCTAATATTTTCTTCCAAACTTAATTTATGGAACTAGAATCATCTCTTTAAGCTTCTAAGCTTCAAGAGGCATGAAATATTACAATGGTCATTAAGACCTGGTTCCATAAAGGCATTGGTTTTAAGTTGCCATGATAATTCCCGTTCTTCAAGAAGTAAGTTAAAGGGGCCCCTTCTGCTGTCAATTTGTATCTGATCCAAGCCTATAAATTTAAAGGTATGATTAGGGAAGGATAGAATATGCTTTACTAAAGCATTATCAGCTTTCATTCTGGAGATAGCATTAATATGTTCGTATATTCTATCTCGCAATCTCCTCTCTGTCTTCCCTATATAAAAACTTGAACAGTTTGAACACAGGGCTCCATACACCACTAGCTTGGAATTACAGTTAAGTTTATGATTTAATACGCATGTCCTATTGTTGATCAAATGTTTACTACCTATCTTAATATATTTACAATAGTTACAGTTTCCACAGCCTGTGATGTAGTGCCAGTTTACTGAAAATAAGGCTAGTTTTCCGCCTAAGGGTGCTTCTAGTTGTTCCTGGTAGGCGGTGCCAGAGCTAAGTCACTGTGATTGTCCAGTGGAAGCGGTGGTGGCTGGATCTGTGGTAGTACCTTGCTGGTTGTTAGCCTGCCATTGACGTCCCCTGTAGGCACCTCTGGATTGACCCCTGCCTCTTGAGCGTCTATTCCTGCCTCTCTGGGCTCTGGAGGTGTCTGGAAAGGACCAGTTCTTGGAAGGCCAGTTCCTACTAAACCTTGGAGGCTGGACCTGCAAGAAATCCTTGACTGTCTGGACAGATTTTGCTTTGTCTTCCACCTTCTTAAGCACCTGCTGTGCCGGGGAGCCAAACAAATTAAGCTTATCCATAGGAGCATCTAGGAGCTTTGATTTAACATGGTCTGGTAAGGATTGTTCTTTTAACCATGCATGTCTTCTGATCACTGTACCAGTCATAGCTGATCTAAAAGAAGCCTCCAGTGCATCATAGCCGCATTTTAAGGAATGATTACTGACCTGCTGAATGTTATGTACCATTTCCTGAACAGACTTTTTGTCTAATGGTTCATCCGAGGACAGTTTTTTAGTTAACTGATCTAACATAAATTCCTGATACTGAATCATGTGGAATTGACAGTTTAAGGCCCTAGCTGAAAGAGTAGCAGAAGTGTAAACTTTTTTACCCCATCTCTCTAAGGCCCTAGATTCCCTTTCAGAGGGGAGGGGGTTTTTTGCAGAGGAAGCTGCTACAGCCTTGGGTCCCTGGGAAATAGTTTCAGGATCTGCAAAAGGAGCCTTATACAAATGATAATGTGTGTCCGGAACCCTGTAGTACCTATCGGGCTTAGCAGGGGCCGGAGGAAGAGAATCAGGAGCAGTACAAGCATCATTAAATGCATCATCCACAACAGTAAGTACTGGAGGAATGGCTAAAGGCCTATGCTGTGGCAAATGCAAAAAGGTTCTAAGCCTTTTCCTTGAGTCTGAAAAATCCTGGCCCTGCCATTGAAATTGTTCCCTCATAGCATGCAAGGTTTCCCCAAAAGAAAATTCCTCAGGCGGAGAGGCAGAAGGAATGGACTCTTCTGCATCAGAGTCCTCATAAGGAGAAAAAGGGCCCTCTGGAGGATTTGTATTGTCTGAATCATCAGAGGAGTCATCTGAAGAAACTGGCTCAGGGGGCTCTGCTCTAGGCCTCTTCTCTGGAGGTGGGTGAGAGGCCCTGTCTGGGTGTGGTTGGGATCCCCTGATCAAAGAAATGAGATCCTCTGCTAGACTAAGCATTTGAGAACTAGAGCTAGGCCTGTGAGAGGGGGTCTTAGCAGGTACAGTTTTGGTAGATTTTGCTGCTTTAGCCCTGGAAAAAGCCTTAATCGACATGGATGCAGGGGCCTAGCAGCTCCACGTGCAGGAGTAGAAATATCTAAAGGAATAGTATCAGATAAATCCTGTGAACCTGCAAGAGCAGGTGGGATTTCAGTAGCAGATTCAGCCATGTTGGATGAGGCCTCGGTAAGAGGTAAGCTTTCGGCCGAAGGAAGAACCGTGGACTCGGTTTCAGCCGAAACAGAGACACTCGTTGGCTTAACCGCGTTTCGCCAAACTGCGGACCGCGAGTGTCGGTCCTTTTCCTTCGCTTTTAGTTATTTTATGAGTCGGAGGATCCGAGGGCATAATGTAAGCAAAAGCGGAGCAGAAAAACTCCTCAGCAAATTCCGACCGACGTCTAAGCGTCCGTTGGTTGAAAGAAGCACAGGCTAGACAAGCTGCTACGCAGTGGTCTGGGCCTAAACAAGGTAGGCAGTAAGAGTGGAAATCTTTATGAGGTATTTGTTTCCCACAAGTTAAACAGTTATTCACTTTTTCTGACATCGGCTGAGGCAAGAAAGAGTCCCCAACGGGGTACTTAGCTTTTTAGAAGTCTTCGGTAGTAGAAATCTCTGGTTCTGACCGACCGGCACTCGCGAACAGCTTCTGCTTCGGCCACGCGCAAGAAAGACTGAGGAAAATGGCGTCGGCTGATACCTTTATACCCAAATAACTGCAGCTATGACGTCGGGTGGAGTGCGACATCAGCCGAGGCCAGACCCAGACTTTGGAATCCGGCCGACCGAAGGGCTGCCTGACGACAGGACAACCCATTTGTAAGGACTGCAGATGCATCCTTGAAGGACATCTAGGACAACATACATGTTAACCAGAAAAGGAAAAAAGAAAGGTTATTTATGCTGCTAAATGACATGGAATGAATGACCATAAAGGGAGAGCAAATTCCTTCCTGCTCACCTATTTGTCTTAAGAAAACTAAAGTTACGTACTTACCATAAGACTAGATCCATGTTGCCTTCATCAGTCCAACTTATCATATGGGTTATCGGACCAGACCTCGGCACCCTTTTAAAAGCTTTAGGATCCAGGGTTGAAGCTCCTACCCTACCCATAATTCCATCTTGTCCTTACAATATCTCAGATTGAGCTTTCATATTTGTATCTAACATCTTATCTAAGAGGCAAAAAAATTCTGAAATTATACTAATAATGAGAAGGGAAAGACAGCTCAAGGCTGAATATATTAGACAATGCAAAGGAAAGGTCAAATCGATCAGTTGAGAGCCAATGGGTGACAATTTAGGTAAAGGGGGGCAGAGAAAGGTTGAGCAAGACAGAAGAGGCAACCGATCTAAAATTATGGTAATTAGATACATTTTAGATCCAATGTTGTCTTTTCTGTCTGACAAAATGTATGGAACAAATTCCCCAGCTACTAAAACACCAATCAGTCTCATGGAAGGATATTCTGAAGAATGGTGGAGGCAAAGGGTGCACAGGACCTAGAATGCATGTCTAGCTTATAGTGACATACAAAAGGTATGAATAATCTAAACAGCTGCAACACCATTATCATCTATGGTGACCCTAGCTAAATAAGCAGTGGAGACTGCCTCTGCTCTAGATTAATGACCTTTGGGTTTATGTGGAAAGGCTAATCCATTTTCCTAACAGACAAAGGTAATGCAATCAGAGAGCCACCTGGACACTGACTTTAGAGACCCTTTATCCCAACTTAGTCTTTCAGAAAGAAAAAATGTATCTGTTTTCCTGATTCCTTTGCTAGGAAATAGGTAAAAATCTCAGTTGATGGTGAACATCCATCAGGTGCAAGACATATTCACCTTTGTTAGAAAGGTTTGGAAAAAAAGACTGGTAGGTTAATCATCTGATTAAGTAAGTTTCCAAAGCCACTTTGGATACCAAACTTGGGTTAGTCCAAAAGGGCACCCTACTTGTTAAAAACTAAATAGGGAGGTTTGCAAGATAAGGCTTGAATTTCCAAATTTCTCCTGGCAGAAGGAACAGCGACTAGGAAGATAGCTTTCCAAGAAAGAAATGTCAAACCTGCTGATGCTGCTGGTTCAAAAGATATTTGGTTAAGGGCTTGAAGTATCAGGGTAATATCATAGGGAGGGACTGGATCTAAAATAGGGAGTATGAGCAAAAACGTTCCTTTAAAGAAAGCCTTCTATAGTTTCAAGGATGCAATAACATTCAGATTTTCTCCAACATGAAAACTGAATATGGTTGCTAGTTGAACTGTAGTTATTGAGAAACTGGCATCTTGCTACAATAAACCTACTAGAAAATCCAAAACAGAGGGGAGGGGTGCTGAGAAGGGATTGAAGTCTTTGGAAGAGACACAAACAGTACATTGTTTCCACTTGTATTAGGTTTCTGGGGCGACAATTAAATGTAGGTAACTGAAGCTGTAAGCCTGGCTTCCCTGGCAGTCAATGAACTGGAGGAATTATGCGGTTAACTTCAGGGCTTTCAAGTCTTGGTGAGGCTGGCCAAGTGGGCGAGATAAAAGCCCTGGATGAAGATCCAGCACCCGGATGCTTCAGATAAGGCCAAAGGAAGGGAAAACAAACCTATCAGCACCAGAAGGAGGCAATGATGATTATTGTTGCTTGTGCCCGACTGTCTGTTTTCTTGGAGGAAGGAGAATCCAAAGAGGTCAATTCTGTTGCTTGGAGAAGGAGAAGACCCTAAAGTACAGGCTTATTCCTTTGGTCCACAAGAGCCCTGGCTACAAAGGAAGCACAGGGCTCACATTCAACCTTTAAAAGGACTGTCCCCAAAACGGCAAACGAACAGATCATACTGGTCTTTGGGGGGGGGGGGATCTTGTGCCCATAAGCACTACACTTTGTCAGTGTGACATCAAGCTACCACAAAAGAAATTACAAACACATTCCAACCAGTACTTAAAAGTGAATGGATCATAGGTCTGACGATCCTAAAGAAAAATAACTCTTAGTGGACAACAAAGTAATTGCAGCAAAGATTTACTCATTCTTCTAGCATTACCAATAAAGAGGAAAACATACCAAAAGTTTCTCATAATTCCAAAGTCATCTCATCTATAGCTTATAATTACCTCTCTGCTTCCCTATAAAGTTTCTAAGGCAACCATTTTGACAAAGTTTTCTCCTTGAATTTTATTTTGCATTTCAGCCTTTCTCTAACTTTTAACTTATTCTTTATCATTATGACATCTAAGTGTTAGAACCATAGTTTTCCATCGTTGAAGTATTGTTTTCTTGGATAACATTTTTAGAATTCACAGTTTCCACTAAATACTGGTAGACAGAATATCTACATCTCATCCCATTATTACATCACTCGTCATTTGCATATCCTTCTGTAACAACTTGGAGAATAGACTTGTCACGTCATCCTTGAATTTATCTAAACATGAACAGGACCATAATATATGCTCTCACATACCTAGCACACTGTGCTCACATCTCCAACAATGTTCATCTATATTTTATATTTCATGATTTCACACACAGTCTAAAGCAATGCAACTTAGTATTGCACCTAAAAACGAAAACAGTCTCCCAAGTATACATGACAATCTCACCTCCACCGGCTGGCTCCGGTCTTCCCTAACATTCTCTACATTCTTAACACTTTACTCCCTTAAAGCTTTATATGTCATACTACCCAATCGCCTTGCAGCAGGGTTTAGTATTTAGCTTGCAGTAATAATGACAGATTGTGTCAGAATATGTTTTGGCAAATCCGATAAGTTATATGTCAAGCACTACGCTAATCAGCTGTTTGCAATCCTTTTGCAAAAAAAAAAAAAAAAATTTACAAATCCATATTTCTGCTGTTTGTGTTCAAATATACTAAACTGCATTCCATTCCAACTGTTCTCAAAAATTACTTCTGTCCTCCCCTCTACCCAATATTTTTATCCTCTTTCTTCTGGTCCCAACCTATCTTCACTGCGAGATAAACAATATACCCATGGAGTAAACTCGTCTACTCAGTAGCTTGCACAGAAAAATAATAGTTTACCTTAACAGATACAGTAGTTCTGCTCTTCGAAGACGTAGCTTTGATCAATATTTTATTTTGAGTATTACCATTTGCATCATAATTTCAAAAGGATAACTTTTAAAGTATAATGTACCCCATATTTAACTTCTCATGATTGATCTATTTTTGCCTCTTTCCACAGCATACAACACAGATTATATTCCTTAACTAAGTTTCAGAAATTCTCTAGAGCTTCAGCTCGAAAATCATTAAAAAAAAACTGTACAACAGTGGAAGCAAAATAAAGATGGTCACCTACACTCTATGATAAGTAACCTCAGGGAGCTAAGGCTGTATCAGTCAAAGAAAACCAGGAACCAGGAACCAGAAGATCAAACGCTGTCAAACATATGGTGAGGGGGGAAGGAGAGAGGACTTGAGGAAGGAAGGAAAGCAGCAACACAGATCTATCGCTATGGTGAGCATATAACTTTTGTATCTGATGCTGTCTTTTCCGTACATTCCTCAATGTGTGGGACAGAGCCCTCAGCAACATTAACACCTAGATGGTATTACAGAATGATATTCCACGGGCCGAAACAAAAGAGGCTCTTGAACTGGACTTATGTCCAATTTATAATATGAAATGAATGTGTGAACCTTAGACCAGTTGGCAGCTGCACAATGTCATCAAGAAGTACTCTGGAAAAGAAAGCTGTCGAATCGACTGATCTAGTAGAATGGGCTTTTAGGGGAACAGGAGCCCCTGATCAGTTTTCCTGAAATCTCTGGTTCAATGTATATAGAATCTTAATTGACAGTGAACATCTAGTAAATGCAAGGTATATTCACCCTTGTTTGAAAATTTGGGAAAAACAAGAGAGATTTATGGCTTGCTGATCAAGGATTGGGAAGCTACTTTTGGAAGAAAAGAAGGATTGGTTCTCAGACTCGCTCTTTCTGAAAAAAACAGACAAAATGGTTTTGCAGACAATGCATGGAGATAAAAAATCCTCCAAGCAGAAGTAACAGCAAGAAGAGAGTTCTACATGACAAAAAATTTAAATCAACCTTGGTAGCTGGTTCAAATGGAGAAAGTACAGTTGTGTACACTTACCATAAATGTAGATGTTCGAGTGTATTCACTGTTGCAGTCATTACATTTGGGTTATCTGCTTGCAGGTAGCCCTCAGCCGGCCTGATTATCAAAGTCTTGGGTCCTGCATCAGTAGCTGTCTCTTCTTCCATGACGTCAGGTAGTCAGGGGTATAAAGCATGCAGCAGACACCTTTACATCAGTTTTTCTTGCCCCAGATGTCAGGTGCCCCCATAATGGGGAGCAATTAAATACAAGGTTACACCTCTATCAAAAAGCGAATACACCAGAAAGTTTAAATACAGTAAACAAGAAGAGAGGTACAGCCAATAGAAGTCAGGGGGTTGCAGGGAGGGTAACCAGGACTGCAACAGTGAATACACTCGAGCATCTACATTTATGGTAAGTGTACACAACTGTACTATGTTCTTCGTGTTTCACTGTTGCAGTCATTACATTTGGGTAGAGTCCAAAAGCTAAGGAAGGGAGGAGGCAATTAGAGAGCATTAGGACCAGCTATTAGGCCCTGCCTGACTGCAGTGGCAAAACCAGCTCCGGATTTAGAAACAATTGGCAAGTGGTAATGCTTGGTGAATGTATGTACAGAACTCCAGGTAGCAGCTTCTAGGATGTCCCTGGTAGGGACACCTCTGAGAAAGGCTGTAGAAGTAGATGCAGCCCTGGTGGAATGCGATCTTATCCCCTGTGGAGTAGGTTTTCCATGGTGCTTATAGCAGAAATGAATGCAATGGCCTATCCACTTAGAAATAGTTTGCTTTGAAATGGCCTTCCCCTCTGCCCCTGCAGCAAAGGCAACTAGCAGCTGTTCAGTTTTCCTGAGAGGCTTAGTCCTGTCCAAATAAAATCTAAGTTGTCTGTGAACGTCCAAAGAGTGCAGTAATCGTTCTCTTTTATTCTGTGGATTAGAAAAGGTTGGCAAATGAATGGACTGATTTAGGGCCCCACTGGATACCACCTTGGGCATAAAGGAAGGATTGGTCCTGAGGGACACCCTGTCCGCATGGAAGATGATGAAGGGCTCCACTGCCATGAGGGCCTGTAATTCAGACACTCTTCTTGCTGAAGTGATGGCTAGAAGGAAGGCTGTTTTCCAAGAAAGGAATTTCAACTCTGTAGTTGCAGTCGACTCAAAAGGAGGCAGAGTGAGCTTTTCCAATACAAAGTTAAGGTCCCAGGCTGGAGTGGGGGCTCTCCTGTGTGGTCTTACATTTTTGGCCCCTCTGAGGAATTGTTTCATCATGGGGGTCTCAGTATTATAATGTGCTGAAATGGCTGAGGCATGAATTTTAATAGAAGAGAAGGAAAAGCCCTTGTGAAGCATCTCTGTTAAGTATTGAAGAATATGCAGTAACCTGGGCACTGATGTGCCCATCCCCTGAGCTTGGCTCCAGGAGCAGTATCTTTTCAGCACAAAATTTTCTAGTACTAGGCCTCCTTGCCTCCAGGATGACAGCCAGCACTTGCTTACTGAGGGATGGTATTGGAGAGCTCAGGTAATTAGCCAGGCTGCAAGGTTCAGGGTTTGAAGCTGGGGGTGCAGAATCTGGCCCTCCTGCTGGGACAGCAGGGAAGGGGTCTGAGGCAGATGCCTTGGTTCCAGCAGTGATATACTTTGTAAGAGGGGGTACCAGTGTTGGTGTGGCCAGTCTGTTGCAATGAGTATTGTCCTTGGGTTGTCCTGTTTGATCTTTAGTAGAACTTTCGAAAGGAGAGGCAGAGGGGGAAAAGGCATAAACTGAAAGGCTTTCCCAAGTGAAGGACAGGGCATCCACTTCCCAAGCTTGTCTGTTGGGAGTTCTTGTGCAGAATTTGTCCAATTGGTAGTTCTGAGGGGAGGCAAACAGGTCCATCTCTGGGCTCCCCCATTTGTTTCTCAACATGTTGAATATCTTTGGTTCTAGTTTCCACTTGTGTGGGTCCATGAGATTTCTGCTTAGGTCATCTGCTAGTGAATTTAGCTTGCCTGGCAGGAATTGAGCTTGTAGGTGCACTTGGTAGCTCAAGGCTGTGTTCCACAGAGCCATGGCTAGTCTGCAGAGAGTGAATGAGTGTGTTCCCCCCTGATTGTTTATGTACCACATAACAGTGGTGTTGTCTGTCTTTACCAATAATTGTCCTGGAAGAATGTGGTCCTTGAAGGCCGTCAGAGAATTCTGTACAGCTGACATTTCTTTTTGATTGATACGTAGGTGCATTTGACTCTGGTTCCATTTGCCCTGAATGCACTGCCCTGCCAAGTGAGCCCCCCATGCATAGTCTGATGCATCTGTTGTTAGGGGTTGAGTGGCAGAGGGTATAGTGAATGGCAGTCCCTTGTTGTGGTAGCAGGCCTCTTGCCACCAAAGGGACTATGTCTTTATACAAGAATGATAGGAATCATTGTTTCCAGGTCCTGATAATGTTGACACCATAGACTTTTTAGATACCATTGTAGTTTCCTCATATGCAGTCTTGCATATGGAATTAGTAAGATGCAAGAGGCCATGAACCCCAGGGCTTGCAGTATTTTCCTTGCAGATAGCTGGGTCTTTGTGGCCAGTTGTTTAAAGTAGGCTGTCAAATAGACTTGTTTCTCTGGCGTGAGGTAGGACATCTTGGAAGTTGTGTTCAAGCTTGCTCCCAGGAATACAATTTGTTGGCAGGGTACTAGGTGAGATTTCTTTTCGTTTATGGTGTACCCCAATGAGGTTAATAGTTTCTTTACCAATGCCAGATGGTGTAAAAGTATGCCCTGGCTTTCTGCCTGAATTAGACAATCGTCCAGATATGGGTATATCTGAATATTTCTTTGCCTGCAGAATGCAATGACTGGAGCTAGGCACTTTGTGAATACCCTGGGCGCAGTAGATAAGCCAAAAGGCAGTGCAGAGAACTGATAGTGCATGTAGCCTGTTCTTAAGTATAGGTATTTTCTGCAGGATTCCCTTATTGGGATGTGCAGGTAGGCTTCCTTTCAGTCTAATGTTGGCATTTTTGCCTAACATAGGAAGCAGCTGATGGAGAGTTAGCATTTTGAATTTTGGGATTACCAAAAAGGTGTTTAGGATAGACAGGCCCAGGATAGGACGCCAGGAGTTGTCTTTTTTGGGTACCAGGAAAAGTAGAGTAAAAACCTTGTCCCCATTCTTATTTTGCTGGCACAGGTTGAATAGCCCTGATACTTAGAAGGGAGAGAACCTGCTGTTGAGCCTCTGCTCACTGATTTGGGGGTAGGTCTGTCCAATCACTTGGGGTTGGTAAGGTGTGGAAGTGGAATCTGTATCCTTGGGAATCTATATTTAAAACCCATTTGTCTTGGGTAATGAGCTCCCAGTTTTTTGCATGCAGGGCAATCTTTCCCTCTAAAGGAGGAGTCAGTTGAGCAGGGCTTTGAAGGTTTAAGTTTAAGTCATTGTGACAGTTTACCATAGGGGGTGTCTTACTACTTCCAGCTTTGGAAGTGGGAGCCCCCCCCCACTGCTTAGGCCTGTGAGTACCTTGAAACTGTAGCCCAGGTGGTATGTTGTTCCTGGGTTTGGTCTGAGAAGGCCTGGACGAGACCGGTAAAGACCAATTCTTAGAAGGTCAATGCCTACTAAATCTGGGAGGCTGTACTTGCATGAAATCTTTAACAGTTTGCATAGATTTAGCTTTTTCCTCCATCTTTTTAAGTACTTTATCTGCTTTGGTGCCAAACAGGAGGTCTTGGTTTAAGGGAGCATCCAGTAATTTAGCTTTAACATGATCTGGCAAACTTTGCTCCTTAAGTCAAGCATGCCTTCTAAGAACAGACCCAGTGACAGCAGTCCTGCAAAATGTCTCTAAAGAGTCAAAACCACATTGCAAAGTATGTTTACCAACTTGTTCAGCAGAAAGCATTAAATCATGTAATTCTTTATTTTCAGCACAGTCAGGAATCAACATCATTTTCTGTTTAAGTAATCCAGTAATATGCTGCTGATACTTTAACATATGAAACTGGCAGTTTAAGGCCCTAGTGACCAAAGTAGCAGAAGTGTATACCTTCTTACCCGACCTGTCCATGGCCCTGGAATCTCCATCAGAGGAGATAGGGTTTTTGGCAGTAGTAGCCTTAATGCCTTTGGGTCCCTGAGAAATGGTCTCTGGATCCGCAGTAGGATTTTTAAAAGAGGAACTTGTGAGAGTAAGGTACTCTAATACCAGTCAGGTTTCCTGGGAGCTAGAGGTAACGTGCCTGGGGCCAGACTAGACTCCAAGAAAGCATCATCTACAATGTCCAGTACAGGAGGGATAGCTAAAGGCCTGTGTTGAGGTAGGAGTAAGAATTCCCTAAGCCTCTTTTTGGAGTCAGAGTAATCCTGGCTTTCCCAGCAGAAATGCTCCCTAAGAGTGTGCAAAGTTTCATCAAAAGAGAAATCTTCTGGAGGGGAAGCAGAGGGTATGGAGTCCTCTGCATCAGAATCCTCATAGGTAGATAAGGGCAAATCCTGGTCATCAGAAGAAACAGAAATTTTAGAATCCTGATCTGAAGAATCAGAAGGAAAATCAATTCTAGGTCTCTTAGAGGGAGAAGGCTGGCTTCCCCTAATTAGAGTAATAAGGTCTTCAGCCATTCTGATCATTTGTTTTTTTTAGGCATACGGGCCTGACCATGTGGTTTGGACATCGGTTTTCTAAGCGTGGATCGAGTTTTAGGCCTTGAAGAAGATGGCATTGGTTTGATATGCAAATCAGTAGGCCTGAATACACCCTCAGAAGCTGGTGCCTACACAGCGGCTCCGGACCCATCCAAGATAGAGACATCTGCAGGTTCCATAGTTGAATAAGCATCTTGAGGCATACCAGACTCCGAATGGGTCTCAGTAGAGGCCTGCGAATCTGAAGTAGCGGGTATCAGGGGCTGCAAAAGTGCCTCACTGAGTACTGGCGAACTGGCAACTAGCTTAACGGAAGCGTCATCAGCAGGTTTGGACCTATGCGGCCTGTCTCTGTCTTTACGTTTTTTTGGAATGTCGGTAGTTGAATGGCTTACCGAAGTCATTAATGGATAATTAAACCGAGTACCGAAATAGTCTGATGCAAAAATGAAAAAACGACGAATAGCTTGAGGATTGAATAAGGCACAAAACCGACAGCGAGGAACGTCGTGGTCTGGGCCTTATCAAGGAATGCAGTACGAATGAAAATATTTATGAGGTATTTGCTTTCCACAAGTAATACAATTGTTAACTTTTACTGACCGGTTTAGAGCAAGAAAAAGGATTCCCAATGGGGTACTTAGCTTTTTTGGAGACTTTGGTTCTGAAACTTGAAAACAAAAATTTCAGGAGTCTGCAGACCGGAACTTGCGAAAGTACAGTTTTGTACCTACCATAAATGTAGATGTTCGAGGATCCACATTGCTGCAGTCCTAACTATTGGGTAGTCCGCTGTCCCAGTCGGCCCGAATACCAAAGTATATGGCTGACGTCGGTCAAGGCGCATTAGACTGACGTCAGTACGTCAGGGTACTAATGCGCATGACCGACGTCATATCCTCAGTCTTTTCTTGCCCCAGATGTCAGAAGACCCTAAAAAGACAAGGCCAAAACCAAAAACTCCAAACATTCCTGCACCAAAAATATATACAATATATACAAAATTACCAGAGTATAACCTCACCTACACAACCACCCCTAAACACAGAGGGGAAGGAGGGTAAATTGACTGCAGCAATGTGGATCCTCGAACATCTACATTTATGGTAGGTACAAAACTGTACTATGTTCTTCATTCCACATTGCTGCAGTCCTAACTATTGGGTAGAATCCCAAAGCAGAGGTAAGGGAGGCTGGCAAATCATAAGGAAGCAGGAGCTGACAACATGCCTTGCAAAATAGCTGTGGCAAAACCAGCCCTAGATTTAGAGTAGAGAGGAAGGTGATAATGCTTAGAGAAAGTATGCACTGAACTCCAAGTAGCTGCCTCCAAAATATCCTTAGTTGCCACCCCCCTTAGAAATGCTGTTGAAGTGGCAGTAGCCCTAGTGGAATGAGGCCTAATCCCAGCCGGAATCTCCTTGCCATGATCGGAATAACAAAATGCAATGCAAAACCCAATCCACTTAGAAATAGTTTGTTTTGACACAGGCTTGCCCTGAGAACTCAAAGCAAAAGAAACAAACAACTGCTGTGACTGCCTAAAATCCTTAGTCCTGCTTAAATAATAACGAATTGCCTGTGTACATCTAAAGTGTGCAAAATCTTTTCCCCTTTATTTTGGGGATCTGCATAAAAAGTAGGCAAATGAATAGTTTGGTTTAAAGCCACACTAGAAACCACCTTAGGCATAAAGGAAGGATTAGTACGTAATGATACCCTATCCTTATGAAAAATCAAAAGGCTCTACCATAAGGGCCTGCAATCCAGAAACCCTTCTTGCAGAAGTACTGGCCAACAAAAAAGCAGACTCCCATGCCAAGTATTACAAATCAGCAGTAGCCGCGAGGCTCAAAAGGTTGTAGAGTAAGTTTCTCCAACACAAAATTGAGATCCCAAGCAGGAGTAGGAGCTCTACGTGGGGTCTTATATTCTTTGCCCTCTAAGAAATTGCTTGAACAAAGGATGCAAACAATGGTGGGTCACAATCATAGTGAGCTGAAATTGCTGCAGCATGAATCTTAATGGAAGAGAAAGACAAACCTTTGTCCAATAACTCAGTAAGATATTGAAGAGCCACACTCAAATTAGGCTCAGAAATCTCCAAATTGTGTGCTGCACTCCAAAATAAAAATCTCTTCCATTTTTCATGCACACTTTCCTTGTACTAGGTCTTCTGGCTTCCATAATCACATTTAAAACTTGTTGAGGAAGTTGAGACCTGCTGTGTTTCAAAACAGAATATGCCAGGCTGTTAGATGAAGAGAGTGAAGCTTGGCATTGAGCAGGTGACCGTCCCTCTGAGACAACAGGTGTGGAATCAAAGGTAAAGGCCATGGAGGCTTCCTTACCAGACTCCTCAGTAATGGGTACCAGTGTTGCCGAGGCCAATCTGGAGCTATTAAAATCATCCTTGGCTTGTCTTGTCTGACCTTTAGGAGCACCTTTGGGGGAAGAGGCAGAGGTGGAAAGGCATACACATGAAGATTTTTCCAACTGAAAGAAAGAGCATCCACTTTCCAAGCTGTGTGATGAAACCTCTTTGTGCAAAACAGTGGCAGCTGGTGGTTTAGTGGAGAAGCGAACAGATCTATGTCTGGAGTTCCCCATGACACTGTCAATTTTCGAAATACATGAAGATCCAGTTTCCACTCGTGGGGATCCATGATTTGTCTGCTTAACACATCTGCTAAGGAGTTCTGTGCTCCCGGCAGAAACCTTGCCTGAAGAGTTAGTTGCAAGCTGAGCGCAGTCTCCCATAAAATCATTGCTTGCCTGCACAACGGGTAAGAATGTGTTCCCCCTTGTTTGTTGATGTACCACATGACAGTTGTGTTGTCTGTTAGAATCAACACCTGCCCTGGAAGAAGTAACTCCTTGAAAGCCATTAATGCAAACTGGACTGCTAACATCTCTTTCATGTTGATATGTAGATGCTGTAGTCTGGCAGGCCACTTGTCTTGTATCCACTTTCCATGTAGATGAGCTCCCCAAGCAAAGTCTGAGGCATCTGTCATTAGAATCTGACTCGCCTCTGGCCGGGTCACAGAGAGTCCCTTGTTTAGGTGACATTCCTGAGCCCACCACAAAAATTCCTTTTGAATGCAAGGTATTATTTGAATGACAGTGTCCAAATCCTGGCAGTGCTGTGTCCATACATTTTTGAGATACCATTGTAGCTTCCTCATATGCAGTTTGGCATTGGGAAGCACCAGAATACAAGATGCCATGAACCCTAAGGCTTGAAGGACTGTCCTTGCAGTCAGCCCGGACTGAAGAGATAGTTGATGAAAGTAACTGGAAAGATTCATTTGTTTGTCCGGGGTTAAAAAGGCCATCTGGGCTGCTGTATTCAGTCTCACACCCAGAAAGCACATGTCTTGAGAGGGTACTAGGCTGGACTTTATTTTGATCACAGAATACCCTAGGCATCTTAGCACTGTTATCACATATTCCAAATGCTGTAAAGGTCTTCCTTTTCTTGAGCCAGAATCAGGCAGTCGTCCAAGTAGGGATAGATTTGAATTCCTTTTAGCCTGAAGTAAGCTATCACTGGAGCCAGAACCTTTGTGAATACTCTGGGCAGTAGATAAGCCAAAGGGCAATGCAGAGAACTGATAATGAGAATTTCCAGCTCGAAATCGCAGATTCTTCATGCAATTTAGTCTGATAGGCACATGAAGGTAAGCTTCCTTGAGATCTAAAGTTACCATCCAGTGATCTTTGCCCAGCAGTGGTAAAAGCTGTTGGAACGCCATCATTTTGCACTTGGTAATGTCCAGATAAGTGTTGTGGAGAGAAAAATCCAAAATTGGTCTCCACGTGTTCCCTTCTTCGGTACTAGGAACAGGCGAGAATAAAATCCTAGGCCCCTTTCTGGCACAGGAACTGGCTGAATGGCCCCTATTTGGAGCAACAGAGAAATTTGCTTGTGAGCCTCTTTTCTTTGTAGTGGAGGAATGTCTGGCATGCCTTTGAAAGGAGGCAAGGTATGGAAATAAAACCTGTAACCGTGGTGAATGATATCCAAAACCCATCTGTCTTGGGTAATTAAATCCCAATTTTCTTTGAAAAGAGCCAGCCTTCCTCCCAAAGGTGCTGCCAGGCGAGAATGTACTGGCAGCTGAAAAGGTAGGTCATTGGGTCTGTTTACGAAAGGACTGACCCCTGCCCTCACCAGAAGTCTGAGCAGGTGAACTCCCTGTTCTAGGCCTAAAAGAACCTTGAGCTCTGCCCCTACCACGCCTAGACCTACCCCTAGACTGGGAATCATAAGCAGGATATGTCCATCCCTTAGTAGGCCAATTTCTACTAAACTTCGGAGGCTGCACCTGCAAAAATCCTTAACAGTTTGCATAGACTTAGCCTTGTCCTCCATTTTCTTTAAAACTGCTTCCACAGGCGAACCAAACACATCAAACTGTAAAGGAGCATCCAAAATCCTTGTCTTAACATGCTCAGCTAAATTCTGATCCCTCAACCAGGCGTGCTCTGAAGAACAGAACCAGTGGCAGCCACCTCGAGGAGGCCTGCACAGCATCAAAACCACACTGCAAGGAATGCTTACCCACCTGTTCAGACACATGAACTAAATCCTGCAACTCTTTACACTCAATACCTTCTGCCAGAGCATCCACCTTAGACTTCAATTGTGAAAGGAGATAATTCTGATATTTTAACATGTGAAACTGACAATTCAACAGCCTCATGGCTAAAGTGGAAGAAGTATACACTTTCTTTCCCCATCTATCCAAAGCCCTTGCCTCTTTATCAGGAGGAACAGGATTTTTAACAACAGAAGCCTTCACACCTTTAGGCCCCTGAGAGACAGTTTCCGGTCTTCCCTAGGACTCTTAAAAGATACTTATGAGCTTCAGGCACCCTATAGTACCTATCCGGTTTAACTGGGGCAGGAGGCAAAGAATCAGGATTCAGGGAAGCCTCTGCAAAACATCTTCCACCACATTCAGAACAGGAGGTATGGCTAAAGGCCTATGCTGGGGTAAAACAAGAATTCCCTAAGCCTCTTCCTGGAATCAGAGAAATCTTGACCTTCCCATTTAAAATGCTTCCTCATGGAATGCAGAGTCTCTGAAAATGAAAAATCCTCAGGAGGAGAAGCTGAAGGAGTAGAATCATCCACATCAGAATCAGAATAAGGAGGATACTCCTGCAAGTCTTCAGAAGACTCAGAAGCCTCCAACACTGCTCAAAACTCTCAAACTCAGGTTCCACCCTAGGCCTCTTATCAGGAGGGGCATAGAACCTCTAATCATAGTAATCAAATCCTCTGCCATTTTAAGCATATGTTTCTTAGGCAAAGACCCTGAAGCACTAGGAGAAACCCCACTGAAGTTAAACTTGGCCTGCCTCTCAAAGAAGCCTTGGAAACAGAAGGGGAGGCTCTAACCACCTTAGGAAGAGAGGGAAGAACAGCCACCTGAGAAGCCCCTTCAGCCTGGCCTACTTCCTGAGAGGACACATCCTGTAACAGTAAAGTCTCCCTGAGACTCCAAAGAAACTCCTGGCAGAACCTCCGGCTCCACTGAGCTTCTAAAGAACCGACGTCCGGGACTGTCGGGTCTTCCCCTCTTGGCTTTGCTGCTTTGTCCTTGCGCTTTTGGCGAAGCGCCGGAGCATCCGGCGGCATTTTATAATTACAACGCTTCCCAAAACTAACCTGGCACAGTCTAACCTTCTCTTAATAGTGCGTTTATTAAATCTAGCACAAGAGCGGCATCCAACAACGCCGCTCAGGCCCTAAACAAGGTATACACAAAGTATGGTAATCCCTATGAGGTATCTGTTTCCCACAAGAAATACAGTTATTCACTTTTTCTGACATCCGTTAAATACTGAGGCAAGAAAAACCAAAATATTCCCAACGGGTACTTAGCCAACTTTGATTCGGTCTGAAACTCTGACTTCAGAAACTTTCAGAACGCCAACCTGCACTCGCAAAACTGCTTCTGCATCAGACCATGCGGCAAAAAAGACTGAGGATATGACGTCGGTCATGCGCATTAGTACCCTGACGTACTGACGTCAGTCTAATGCGCCTTGACCGACGTCAGCCATATACTTTGGTATTCGGGCCGACTGGGACAGCGGACTACCCAATAGTTAGGACTGCAGCAATGTGGAATGAAGAACATCTGCTTCTGCTTCGGGCACCGCACGGCAAGATAGACTGATGTAATGGCTTCGGCTACATGCTTTATACCCTGACTACCTGACGTCATGGAAGAGACAGCAACTGACGCAGGACCCAAGACTTTGATAATCAGGCTGGCTGAGGGCGACCTGCAAGTAGATAACCCAAATGTAATGACTGCAACAGTGAAACACAAAGAACATCTAGTTAGGGCTTGTAGTAAAACAGTAATATTCCATGAAGAACTGATCTCTTAAGTGGAGGTTGTAACAGAAAAATTCCTCTAAAAATGGCTTTAGATAGTCTTAAGGATGTAATGGATGTGTGATTCTAACCAATGTGAAAAGATGATATGGCTGCTAACTGGAGTGATAGTGGAATATCTGGATCCGTTCTGAAAAAGGTCTGATAAGAATTACAGAACTGCTGTGAAGTGGGCTGGAAAAGGATCAAGACTGTTCTCAACTGACCAGATGGAGAATCTTTCGTTTACTTTTGTAGATGTTATATGTTGAAGTTTTTAGGAAGAAGCTATAATATGAATAACAGAGGATAAAAATCTGGACTGTAACAATCTCTGGAACTGGAGAAATCATGCTGTCAGTTTGAGCGGAATGAATGTCTGAGTGAAGCACTAGATCCAAGGCTGGGCCCAGCACCTGGGGGGGGGGGGGGGGGCTGTAAAAGATTAGACCAGAGGAAGGGAAACCACACTTGTCAAAGTCAAAAGGGGCCATGAGGATAAAAAGAAGTTAAGTACCTACCATAACGTTCCATGTTAGTTGTCTTCATCTTGCCTTCCTTCTTGCTGGTTGGGTTCGGAGCCAATCCTCGGCTCCGACTTGGCCATCTTCAATAGCTCTAGAGCTGTTTACTGGCTCGAGGCTACCCCTTATCCCATAATGCCTAGCGATAGCTACCCAGATCTCGTTTGAAATAGCTAACTCCAGACATAACAACATAATAAAACAGTCAATAAACAGTTGACTATACGTGCCATATTCTCTTAAGTCAATAAAGGAAACAAGAGAACACACAGCCAGTGAAACAGGAAAAAAACTCCTCTCGATCCACTAGGACAAGGGGATGGAGGGTGGGGCACAAGAAGAAAGGCGAGATGAAGACAACTAACATGGAACGTTATGGTAGATACATAACTTCTTTATGTTAAATTGTCTATCTCGCCTTTGTTCTTGCTGGTTGGGACAGCGTCCCTAGCACCTAAAAACCTGGGTGGCTCAGTGGAACAGACTCTTCAGAACAGTGGAACCAAAGTTGGCTCTGCTCCTGGAGACCATATCCAACTTGTAATGAGAAACAAAGGTATGAGAGTTTGCCCACGTGGCAGCTGCACAGATGGAATCCATGGGCAACCTAGACTGGAAGGCTACAGATGTGGCCAAGGCCCTAGTAGAATGACCTTTCTGTTTAATAGGCAATTGTTTGTTCCTTAACTAATAAATGAAAGAAACAGTGTGTGACAACCATCTGGACAAGGTTACGTTGGAAACTGGGAGACCTTGTTTGCCCAAAGCGTAAGAGAGGAATAGTTGGTCCGACTTCCTTATTTCCTTAGTTATGTGCAGGTAAAAACGCAATTGTCTATGAACGTCCAATTGGTGTAGTTTGTATTCTGCCTTGTTGGTATGATTAGGGAAAAACACAGGAAGATCTATAGATTGGTTTAAGTTACTTTCTGAGCAGACTTTAGGTAGAAACGAGGGATTAGTCCTCAGAGCAACCCTGTCCTTATGAAAAACCAAGTATGGAGGACGAACACAGTGCCTGAAGTTTGGAGACACGTCTGGCTGAAGAAATGGCTACCAGAAAGAGTGTCTTCCAAGATAGGAACTTGATAGAGCAGGACGCTGCTGGTTCAAAGGGTGGCAGAATTAAGGAGGTTAGGACTAAATTAAGGTCCCAAGGAGGAGGAGGTCATTGGAGGCCTAAGAAGAGTTGTCCCTCTCAAAAAAGCTTTACATAGCTTATGAGACATAATGTGAGTTTGAAAAACCAACATGAAAGTTAGAAATGGCCGCCATTTGTACCCTGATTGTAGAAGAAGCGGACCTAGAATGAAGCAGTTGAGCTAGGAATTCCAAGATTTCGTGGACTGGGGCTGAAAAGGGTTCCACATTCCTAGTCTTTTCCCAACAAGAAAAACGTTTCCATTTGCTAGCATAAGTTTTCCTCATTGTAGACTTGTGAGAGGAGACAATAATGTCACGGACTGCTGGGGAAATGCTGGGAAGCCTGGCTAATGTTGGAAGTGGAGCAACCAAGCTGTGAGCTGGAGAGTTTTGAGGGATTGATGCACCCTGCCTGATTGATGAACCAGGACGTCTGGAATTGGGTCCAGATTCCAGAGTTGATCGAGAAGGTAACGAAGCAGGAACAGGAACCATATCTCTCGAGGCCAGTAGGGAGCAATGAGGATCATTTTGCAGCCCAATGATATTGCTTTCTGTATAGGTTTGGGTATCGGAGGGAAAGGAGGAAAGGCATAAAGAAGTCCCTGGGGCCAATCGTGGACTAGAGTGTCTCGGTGTGTGACCCAGAAGCGGGAGAAGTAGTTGCTGCATTTGCTGTTGAAGGGGGTGGCAAAGAGATCGCAGCAAGGCTGTCCCCATTTGCGGAAAACAAGATTCGCAACTTCCTGATTCAGAGACCACTCATGAGGCATGAGAATAGCTCTGCTGAACCTATCCGCTATGACGTTGGATCTCCCGGGGATGTGCTTCGCAATCAGAAAACGTTGGGAGGAAATTGCCCATTGCCAAAGTCCGAGTGCTTCTCAACACAGGGGGTTGGACCTGGTTCCGCCCTGCTTGTTGATGTACCGCACCACTGACATGTTGTCCGTTTGAATAGTAATTATCCCAGGAGGAAGAGAGTCTTGAAGAGCTTGCAACGCCAGGAGCACGGCTCTCATTTCCAGGACATTTATGTGCAGATGGTACTCGTGAGGTTGCCACGTGCCTTGGACTGTCCTGCCCAGATAATGCCCCCCCCCACCCTATCAGGGAGGCATCTGTCATCACTGTGGCTACCGGAGGGTGTTATATGAAAGGTCTGCCCTGAGTTACCTGTGGGGAGACCATCCACCAAGAAAGATGCCTTTTGCATGCATCTGTGATCATGATCTTGTAAGTCATGGGTAGCTCTTGGAAAGACCACTGCGTAAACAGAAGCCACTGAAGAATCCTCATATGAAAGTGGGCCAGTGGGATTAGGAGAATGGCTGCTGCCACGGAACCCAGAGTTTGAAGGACGTACCTGACTTGGATCCTTTTGCTCTGCATCAGTACTTGTACCTGCTAACGAATTGCGGACACCCTTTCTGGTGGTAGCCTTGCAAACATATCCCTTGTGTCTAAGTCTGCTCCTATGTAAGTGATAGATTGAGAGGGCAACAAGGCAGATTTTTCAAAATTTATTGTGATGCCAAGCTGTGAGCAGATTTTGATTGTGTAGTCCCGTGCTTGTATGAGTTGATGCCTGGTGATAGCAGTAAGGAGCCAGTCATCTAGATATGGAAACACCTGGAATCCTTGACGCCTCAGGTGAGGTGTGACCACTGCCATACATTTGGTGAACACCCTGGGGGCTGTGGTTAGACCAAAGGGCAGAGCTCTGAACTGATAATGACTGGACCCCAGCCGGAAGCGAAGATATCTCCTGGAGCACCTGCCCATCTTTATATGGTAGTACGTGTCCTGAAGATCTATAGAGCAGATCCAATTGTCCTGACCCAGAAAGGGTAGAATGGACTGTAGTGTGACCATCCGAAACTTTGTTCTTTGTACAGACCTGTTTAGTCTGCTGAGATCCAGAATCAGTCGCCAGTCCCCTGTCTTTTTTGGTAATAAAAAGACCCTTGAGTAAGTTCCGGATCCGTGCTAGTCTGCCGGGACTTCCTGGATGGCTCTTTTTTTCTAGCAGTTTTGAAACTTCTATTACTGCTTGCTCCTTCAGATCGGGTGGAACTTCTGGGAGGGTCTTCCTTGACTGTAAAGGGGGGGCTGATGGAAGGGAATTTTGTAACCTCTGGATATAACAGACCGTACCCATCTGTCTTGTGTTAAACTTCACCAGGCTTTTGGGTACAGCGAAAGTCTTCCCCCGACTGCCTCCCGAGTTAGCCGGGCAAGCCTTCAGCGATGCTGGAAGGGCTCATCAGAGAAGGATTTTCTGTTGCCCTAGTTCTGCGGACCCCCTCTGCCATGAGGGCGGCGTCTATTATTATTGTTTACCCCTCTGCCTCTGGAGAAACAATCACTACGTGTGTCAGGCAAGGATCCCTGAGATTTACAGAACCACATCTTCCCACTCTTCTGACCCTTGGGGTAGGGTCTAGAGGGAGTGGAAAAACGGACTCCCACGGCAGAGAGAGTCTTGCCTTCTTGCTCACACCT
Organism: Protopterus annectens; assembly: GCF_019279795.1. Taxonomy (NCBI): domain Eukaryota; kingdom Metazoa; phylum Chordata; order Ceratodontiformes; family Protopteridae; genus Protopterus; species Protopterus annectens. Next base: position 1,754,064,123 of record NC_056743.1, read on the forward strand.
AGTCAAAGGGCTTTCACCTGTGGTCCAGAAAGAAAGGAAACATCAAAGGGAGTGTTGGTGAAGGATGCTCGAAAGGGTTCCGCAAAGTTACATAGCCGCATCCAGGCATGCTTCCTAAGGGCCACCGCCGTGCCAGCGGCTCTACTCGCCCCATCGGCTGCATAGGAAATGAGCCTCATGGAGGAGTTAACAGAATTAAGCGTCACTAGCTGGGAAGCTACCTTGGCTTGTGCTTCCTCAGCTGTTGGATCTTGGAGGGTATCTCTGAGCTCTTTAAGGAGATCCCTTTGAAGTCAGGTAAAATGACACAGGTTGTTCAGTGACCTCATAGAGAAGGTCGCTGAAGCGAACATTCACTTCCCATATCTGTCCATCGTCCTAGACTCCTTGTTAGGGGGATGGACAGACGAAGAGGTCTCCGCTAACTCTTTTGGTGGCTGCTGCTACCACCATAGCATCAACAGGGACACCTTTTGAAAGGAACTGCTTATCCTAGGGTGCTGTAATAAATTTACTAGATCTCCTCGGAGTTGGTTCCACTGTATCCGGAGCTGACCAAGCCTTTCGAGCCACCACTGTCATAAGTGGATTAAAAGGCGGAGACACCCAGGAGGTGGAAGGTCGGGAACCGAAGGCATCCAGAAATACAGACTCATCCTCAGAAGGGGCTAGGGGATTCCAGTTGCCCCTCTGCTTAAGCATTTCTAGGATGTCCGAGAAGGAAACATCTTCAGAGGGGGATCTCGAGGACCCTTCCAAATCATTTAAGTCTATTATCAGAAGTGACAGACTTGGGGGAGTCAATGTGCTTCCTCTTGCACTTTTTCTTCCGAGGGGGCTCTTCTGAGTGATCAGGAGAGGCCTCAGAAGAGGAGGAAACACCCAATGGGGTGTCCTGGAGCATCGGTTCCCTACGCTTAGGGTCTGGAGGAGGAGCAGAGGATGGCGCAGGCACTACAGGGGACGGATCCGGTGAGGCTGATAGTGGAGCTGACTCAGGGGGCAGCACACTCTGCATGACATCGAAGGCGTCCCTGCCACGGTGTAGAGAAAGCTCCAGTTCTGAAGAAATGGGAATCTTCCTCCGCACCGAGGGAGACGGCTCCGAGGCCGATGTAGGAGCCTAGCTCACCTGCGCCAAAGCTCTGAGAGATAGAATGGGTTCGGACAAGGGTCTGATGCCACTCGCCCCCTCGGAGACAATGAGGGAGCCCCGGTGCCCAGATCCCTCGATGGAAGGCACCACAGAGGGAATCGGAGCAGACGTCGGAACCAAAGGAGATAAGAGTTATCGGAGCCGACGGTTCCACTACTCAAACCCCAACGAACTCCTGCTCCGAACTCATTGGAGTCAGAGGAGGAACATTGAGAGAAGTGGACGGAGACGATACCTGTTGAGGAGGGCTGGACAACAATTTGGCTAGTGCCTGCGACTCTAGCAACCTACTGACCACTCTCTCCACATCGTGATCCGACAGCCTAGAGGATCGAGAGGAGTGGGAGAGGATCGGTGACTACACTCGCTCTGAATAAAGGAGACCGAGGAGCCGAATGTACTGATTCTAGTGAAGGGGACCTCAGCCTCTTGCGGCTCCGCAATGGCTCCGTAGCCTCTGATGGAGCCGACGGGGAGACTGTCTTATCGGTGCCAGTCGGAACCGACGTAGAAGGTAAATCCTGAACCGAAGATGGCTCCGAACTTGGAACAGACGGCTTGGAGGATTTAGGGGATTTCACAGGCTGTGAGCTCTTGGCCGGTGAATTCTGGGGTTTTAAAAGACCCCTAAAAATAAACTTATTCTTACGCTCCTGCAGGACTCTTGCACTAAAGGCATGGCAAATGGAACAAGAGTCCTGCAGGTGCACAGCGCCTAAACAATAGATGCAAGAAGTGTGCCCATCTGTCGGAGACATTTTCTGACATCATGAGTCACACTTCTTGAACCCAGAAACCTTGGATTCCTTTGACATCCTTAAAAGCAGAAGGAAAAACAGTTATAACAATAACAACCAGAAGCAATATACAATCTACAAAAAAAACACTCTACTAAAAAGACTATAGCTAAAGTTTTTTTTTTTTTTTAAGATAATAGGAAAGCCTCTAACTTAAACGGCTAGCCTATAAGAGAAAGGCAGAAGGAAAGCCTCTAACTTAAATGGCTAACCTGACAAGAGGAGGTAAGGGGGAGAGGTGGGGGAGAACTTTACATTAAACGAGTTCTACAAGAAAAAGGGGAAACTACAAGCTAAACAACTATTATCACAAAAAACAAGACTAGCGTTAATAATAAAATACTAGAAGGGTTGAATTCTAGTGAAGAAAGTTATACAACAAACTTTATACAAGCCTGAGCCAGAAAAACAACACCTCACAGCTGAAGTGGCAAATAAAATCTGGGTAGCTATCGCTAGGCATTATGGGATAAGAGGTAGCCTCGAGCCAGTAAACAGCTCTCGAGCTATTGAAGATGGCCGACTCAGAGCCGAGGATCGGCTCCGAACCCAACCAGCAAGAACGAAGGCGAGATAGACAACTTAACATCTGATCTTTCTCGCCACTGCTTTCTATAAAAACTTTAGAATCAGAGAAGTGGGGGGAAATGTGTGTAAAGGACTCCTGGTGGACAACTGTGGGACAGAGTATCCCTCAGCATCTCCCCCTCCGGGGGTGGGGGGGGGGGGATCAGAGTGAAGAACTTGCTGCACTTGGTGTTAAAGGGAGATGCAAAGAGTTTGGATCAAGGTTGGCCCTAATAGTCAAATATCTGTTCCATGACAGGTAGACGGAGGGAACACTTGTGAGGAATGAGGACAGACCTGCTCAACTTGTCTGCCAGCACATCAGACTTGCCCAAGATATGCATTGCTACTAGAAAGTGATGAGAAGACATTGCCCATTGCCACACTTTTCATGACCTCTTGATATAATGGGTCAGATTTGGTTCCTCCCCATTTGCTGACGTATTACATCTTTGGGAAGTGTGTCCTGAAAGGCCTGCAATGCTAGGATGACTGCTCTCATCTTCAATATGCTGAAGTGAAGTCTGGCCTCTGACTGTGCCCATGCGCCTTGAACTGTTTTTTCCATGTAGTGCCACACCCCATCCCAGAATGGGAAGCATCAGTCATCACTGTGGCTTTGGGAGAAGAGAAAGTTGAAAGAACGTCCTTGTGAGACATATGGTGATTCCAGCTACCACTGGATGTGTGATTTGCAGATGTCTGTTAAGACTGTACTCAGAAAGACATGGGTTGTTGTCTTACTGACCACTAGATTGCAGGAGTCCAACGAAAAACTCGTATGTAGTAACTAGTTAAGGTAACCAGGGTAATTGATGCTGTCAATGGATCCTAAGAGACTGAGGAATGTACTTGTTGGTGGCTTCTGAAAGGACAGCAGGGTTAAAGATAAGATTGATGGCAAATGGTTGCAATTCTTGTCTGGGAGGTCTTGCAATTTGAAGTCTTATGTCCAAATGGGCTCCTATGAATGCTCAGGATTTAGTTCAGCAGAGTTTGGACTTTACCAGCTTGATAGTAAAGTTCAGGTCTGAACAGAGGTGGAGCAAGATGTCCCTGGTCTGGATAAGTAGATCCCTGATAGAGGCAGTCATGAGACAGTTGTTTATGTAAGGGAACACCTAGACCCCTGCAGTTGGAGACAAGATGCAACCATTGCCAAAGACTATGTAAACACTGGGTGGGGGGGTGGGGGTCTGCGGTGAGAATAAAGGGCAGAGTTGTGAACTGAAAATGACTAGCTCCCAGCCAGAAGTGACGATACTTCCTGGTGCATCTGTCCATTTTTATGTGATGGAACATCTATCGGGTACAATCAATCACTCATTCGCTCTCTCAGAGAAAAGGTAGACTAGGCCATAATGCTACCATCCAGAATTTAATTTTCTTTACAAAACTGTTTAGGCAGCCTAGATCCAAAATTGTTCTGAGGTCCCAGGTTTTCTTTGGTACTAAAAAGAACCTTGAGTAAATTCTTGTCCGAGTCAGAGCCTACATTTTGGCTCTGAGATTCAGATAGCTCCCAAGAAGCCAGATCATACCAAACCAGAGAACTCCTTGGGGTCGAGGAACTAAGCCTAGGCTCTGATGCAGACTTGGCCCAGATGGAGGTCAGATCCAAAGCCCTTATCCAAAAGGTCAGAACAGAAAAGAAGTAACTACTAGGTGTGAAGAAGTCTTTCCCTCTATTCCGAAGGAGCCTGAAGCAGGGAAGACTCCCGATTTGATCTGGTTTCGGAGGAATTTCCTCATCATCTTGTCCATATCAGCTTCAGTTAGATTTCTGGAAGACCTGGCTGACTGGAAAGATAAAGGTGAAGGGAGGTCTGGAGTGATGATACCTTAGCTTTTGTAGGATGATGAAGAATTGTTAACACAGACTCCAGAGGAAAACTCATTTTTGGTACTGGATCCAATAATAATCAGATCCACAAACAGCATTCGCTCTAAGGGTTTTGGAACTTTCTACACCAGATCCAAAGAGGAAGAATGATCTGGAGACCTCTTCCTTAAAAAATTCAACTTTTCCTTACCTTTATCTTTTTTTTCCCTTCTGTTTTTTCCTTTTGTTTGTCAACAGATTTTTTGGGAACAGGAGAGAGAGAAGTAGATGAAGGTTTCAAGGAATTAGGAGCACTTTCAACTGCTGGGGCTTGAAGAAGTCCTTTTAAGATAAGTTTCTTTCTTCTCTCTGCTACAGCTCACTGGCCAAAGCTTCACAGATGGAGAGGGCTTTGTCCAAAAGTGAAGGGCCCAGACAACAGATATATTTGGCATGAACATCAGAGTTGGGCAGCTTGTGAAAACAAGCCATATACTTTATAACTAGATGGTTTACTGGACATGCTGAAAGCAAAAGTAGTAATCACAACACGAGTAATAACAATAATCTAACAGGAAAGTTATCCAGGACCGTTTGTAAGCTTCTGAGCCCCCCAAGCCTTTCTGTCTTGAGGGAAGACTTCTAGCTTATCAGTGGGAGAAGTAAGCACTAGGTAGCCTATTTATCACAAGAGGAGTAGTTTCTGGCCCAAAAGTTTTAGTTTATTGGGCGTTTAAGCACTTTTTTCCATCTTCTTCAACTTTCTGGTTTGAAAGCCCACTTTTGCACTTGTTTCCCACCTTTCCTATAACTAGTCTGGTCCAGATACAGATTTGCTGTATTCAAGACTGTTTGCAAGCTTCTGAGCCCCCCAAGCCTCTCTGTGTCGGAGGGAAGCCTTCTAGCTTGTCAGTGGCAGTGGTAAGCACTAGCTAGCCTATCTACCACAAGAGGAGTGGTTTATAGCCCAGACTTTGTAGTTTATTGGCCGTTTTAGCAGTTTTTCCATCTCTTTCAACTTTCTGGTTTAAAAGCCCATGCTGCAATTGTTTCCCACCTTTCCTATAACTAGCCTAGTCCAGATACAGATTTCCTGTATCCAGGACTGTTTGCAAGCTTCTGAGAAGTGCCAAATTCTGCTCCTCAATTTTCCCTTAGATCTACTAGTTTTCTCCTCTCCTGCACTTTTACTAGCTTATTAGTCTAGCACTTTACCATACCAGACTTCTTGTAGCAATTATTGTAGCACACAAAAGTGCTACCAGCACTAAACGTTCTACAAGGAAACAGCTCCAGTACTTATTATTAATGCCCATCCCTCCAGGCATGTCTAAAGGTCAGTTCCCTGTGATTTCTCCTATTTACCTGGTGAACTTGGGACATCCTGAGGCAATGTAGCAACTACCTCATGTACACAGACTACCTTTCCTCTTACCCATAGCCAGCCTTAGGCATAGGCCAACTAGGCGACCGCCTAGGGCGCCTCTCTAGCAGGGCCACTTTACCAGTATTTATTTGATGTAGGTAGACCAGGAAGGGGGCATCGAGTGGTGCGGTGGGGGGGGGGTGCCATGGAGGCCTTTTGCCTAGGGCACCTGTTGACCAAGGGCCGCTCCTTACCTCCCAACACTGAGACTTGCGAGAGATGCACTTAAATATACAAACTGGAAGCCACGCACTTTCCAGCCAAGACCGGAATAGCTGGTCAAGAGGAGAAGGTCAACATTTGCACCACACCACATGGAACACAGCCCTCCAGAACACACACCAGCACTGCGGTCACACAAAAACACAAACCACACACCCACCTTCGCGGAGGCTCTCAATAAAAATCTACCCAAACAGCAGAGACCTCCAAGGGAGAAACGCACTCGGACCACCACAACACAACTCTAATCACGAGACACATAACTCTCCTAAACATTATGCCACTCAATCAAAGCCCCTAAGGCAAAACAGCATGCCCAGCACACGAGTCATAGGTGACTTGATAGTGAGGCACACTGATGTCCCTCTCACTAGGTTGAATAAGGAGAAAGTAACAGTCAGCTGCCTGTCAGGTGCCAGGATCTGCAACATAACGCATGCACTCAGGTCCCTCAACAACAGGTACAAATACGACTCTGTCATTGTACATGTGGGTGTGAATGACCAGAGATGTACCTCCGTGGACTACATGAAAAGAGACATGGAGGAGCTCTCGGATTATGTAGCCAAGGTGGGTGAAACCCTAGTCCTGAGCAGCATCCTACCATCACCCAGAATGATAACACAGTACAAGCATAAAATGATTGATTTCAACAACTGGCTAAGTTTCTGGTATCATTCTAAGGGGATCCACTATCTGTCTTCCTGGGATGACATGATTGACAGACCTTGATGCTTTGCCAGAGATGGCCTGCATCTGTCACCCCTGGGCTTCTGGATACTGGCCAAGGCTCTTGCCACCCCTACACTGCCTTTTTTAGGTAGTGTTCTAAAGACCAACTTACCACCGTAACAGCTACAACCAAATGCAATCTTTGGGCCATGCTGGTCAATGCTAGAAATCTTAAATCTCAAAATGCACTCGCTCGAAGCATTCCATAAAATGGAGAACATCGACATTTGTGCTGTAATATACCTGGTTCAAGGCAGCAAAAAGCACCCCTGCACTACCAGGCTAAAACTCATTCCACACCTTTCGGCCCCAGAACCTGGACCAAAGCTCCAAAGGCGGTGGTATTTCCATATTCATAAAGGATGCGCACACCTCCAGACTGGTAGCCCAACATAACGTATCAAAGATACTTCAGGTGCAGCTAACATTGGGTAAGACAGCAATTCAGGTCGTAACCTGTTACAGGTACCCAACCATGTCCCAAGACACTCACTCCACATTCCTAAGCACCCTGGAGAATATTAAGGTCCAACTTAACACTCTCATACTGGGCGACTTCAACTACCACTCCATTAACTGGGAAAACTACTCATGTATCAATCCACTTGCCCGTTTCTTGGAATTCATTAATTCCAATGCCCGGACCAGCTCATTCTTACCCCCAGTAGAGGTAGCAACATCCTTGACCTAGTCATTACTAACATGGGCGACCGTTGATCTAGTCCAATAGTGAACTCCATCCTGGTTAGATCCGACCACAAACTAATCACCTTGGAAATCCCCCCCAAGGTAACCACCACGAAAAACTTGTCCAAAGCTAACTTTGGGCTCCTAAGAACAGAGGTGGCTAACTTCACGGCACCCATGCAAATGAAGAATAGTTGCAAGACCACCGAATCATACACCAATGCACTGTACGAACTCGTACACAAATGCATGGATCTTGCCATATCCAATAGAACCAAGATGCTCTCCTCCAAAAAAAGAAGCCAATCTGGTGGTCCCCTGCCATAAACAAACTACAACAGAAGGAGGAAACTGATGCAGAATAAGGTGAAGTCGCAAGACTGGAAAAACTCACATATCAGCTTCAAGAAAAAGTTGAGATTCCCTCATCAAATCCTCTAAATCTAGCTATGAAAACAGAATTGCAGCAGATAGTAAAAACAATCACAATGTCTTCTATAGTTATGTAATGAACCTCCACAGCAATACCCAGATTTGCTCTGAGCTACTGCACAATGGTACCGCCTATACAGAGCCAACAGATATTGCCAATATACTGGCCGACAGATCCAGTGCCAAATTTACCCCTCACCCCCCAAAGGACCAATCACAATACCAGTAGACTGCCAGGCACCCAGTATTACTGCTGCACAGGTTAAAACAGCACTGTCCAAGGCCAAGAATACAGCTTCTATGGGACCTGACAATATCCCTGGCTGTGTTCTACATGAACTACAGAGTGAACTGGCACCTCACCTGTGTGCCCTGTACTCACCTCAGGCTTTGTCCCTACCGAATGGCGCACTGCTAGTCAAACCTCTTCACAAAGGAGGAGCGTCTACAGACCCTGGGAACTATTGGTCCATTAGCCTGACAAGTCTGATATGCAAAGTTATGGAATGCATCATCATGGACCTAATAAACAAGGATATAGGGAATATCCAAATTGTGGATCCCAGGGTAGATCATGCCTAGTCAACTTGGTTGACTTCTTTGAGTCAGTCACCAGAGCTGTGGACGAAGGCAAAGTGGTTCAGACAGCCTACCTTGATCTGGCCAAGGCCTTTGATACCATTCCCCACTCAGGAATCACAGGAAAAATTCACTAAGCTAGGCATCAACCCCTATATCACTAGGTGGGTTGCAAACTGGCTCACAGACAGAACCCACAGTGTGAAAGTAGCTGACTCCAAGTCAGACTGCCGACCAGTCACGAGTAGAGTCCCACAAGGATCAGACCTGGGTCCTCTACTGTTTGGTTTCTACTTCTCAGAAGTCCAGGCCAAAATGAAGGGACTCTGGTTGACAAAGTTCGCAAACGAATGCAAGTTGGGAGCCATTACTAACTCCCAAGTGATGCTGCCATCCTAAAGAAAGGCCTCACTGAGACCAACGACTGGTGTCAGAAAGTACAGCTGTGTACCTACCATAAATGTAGATGTTCGAGTGTATTCACTGTTGCAGTCATTACTCTTGGGTTATCCTGCTGGCAGGCTACCCTCAGTTGGCCAAAATTCCAAAGTCTAGGTCCGGCGTCGGTTGCTGTCACCTCTTCCCTGACGTCAGTGTGCCAGGGGTATAAAAGATGCAGCCGACGCCATTTTCTTCAGTTTTTCTTGCCCCAGATGTCAGGTGCCCCCCAAATTGGTAGGCTGAAAAATATGCCAATAAAAATGCATGCACAAAAATAACATTTCCTTTATCTACAAGCAAATACACCAAGTAGGTTGTATAGGCTAGAGAAGTGCAGATAAGTTCCAGCAAAGAGAAGGGGGATGGTGGGTGGGTAACCTGGACTGCAACAGTGAATACACTCGAACATCTACATTTTTGGTAGGTACACAACTGTACTATGTTCATTGTGTTTCACTGTTGCAGTCATTACTCTTGGGCTGAATCCCAAAGCTGAGGATGGGAGGCTGGGCTAAATAGGATTAGGAGAGGCTATGAGGCCCTGCAGAACTGCAGTGGCAAAGCCTGCTCTGGACTTAGAGTAAAGAGGTAAGTGGTAGTGCTTTGTGAAAGTGTGCACTGAACTCCAAGTTGCAGCCTCTAAGATATCTTTGGTTGGTACTCCTCTGAGGAAGGCTGTTGAAGTGGCTGCTGCTCTGGTGGAATGAGGCCTAATGCCCTTAGGCACTGATTTGCCATGTTGAAAATAGCAGAAATGGATGCAATGGCCTATCCATTTAGAAATAGTCTGTTTTGAGATAGCCTTTCCTTGTGATCCTGCAGCATATGACACTAAAAGTTGCTCAGTCTTTCTGAAAGCTTTAGTTCTGTCCAAGTAGAAGCGTAACTGCCTGTGTATGTCCAAAGAATGCAGAATTTTCTCACCCTTGTTCTGTGGGTTTGGATAAAAGGTAGGCCAGTGAATGGTTTGGTTGAGGGCCACACTGGATACCACCATAGGCATAAAAGTAGGGTTTGTCCTCAGAGAAACCCTGTCTGGATGAAAAATGATAAAAGGTTCCACAGCCATGAGTGCTTGCAACTCCGAAACTCGCCTTGCAGAGGTTATTGCTAGGAGTAGAGCTGTTTTCCAGGATAAGAATTTTATAACTGCTGTTGATGCTGGCTCGAAAGGAGGCAGTGTGAGTTTTTCCAAAACATAATTGAGGTCCCAGGCCGGAATTGGTGCTCTCCTTGGAGGCCTAATGTTTTTGGCCCCTCTGAGGTACTGCCTTATTAAAGGATGAGAAAAGATAGGTGGTTCCGTATTATAATGGGCTGACATGGCAGAGGCATGAATCTTAATTGATGAGAAAGAAAGGCCTTTGTTCAGCATCTCAGTTAGGTATTGTAAAATCTGAGGGATATTTGGTACACACGTGTCAATGCCTTGTCCCTGGTTCCAAGCACAGAATCTCTTCCATTTTTCTGCATAAGATTTTCTGGTACTGGGCCTCCTGGCCTCCAAGATAACATCCATAACACCTTTTGAAATAGGAGTGGTTGGAATGACTACACTATCTGCCATGCTGCCAGATTTAAGGTCCTGAGTTGGCTGTGCAGGATCTGATTGTTTTGTTGCGTCAGCAAGTGAGAAGTTTGAGGCAATATCCATGCTGGACCTTGAGACAAGCTCTTTAGGACTGGGTACCAGTGCTGGTGTGGCCAGTCTGGTGCAATCAGTATCATTTTTGGCTTCTCTTGTCTAACCTTTAGGAGTACCCTGGGAAGGAGAGGCAGTGGAGGAAAGGCATACACTGTTAGATTTTTCCAGATGAAGTATAGGGCGTCCACTTTCCATGCTTGCTTGTCCTTGTGCAAAACCTCTGCAATTGGCAGCTGTGAGGGGAGGCAAATAGATCTATGTCTGGGCATCCCCATTTCCTTATTATCATGCTGAAGACTTGTGGATCCAGTTTCCATTCGTGGGGCTCCATGAGGTTTGTGCTTAGTCTGCCAGAGTATTTCTTTTCCTTGCAGGAATTGTGCTTGCAGGTGAACTTGAAAAGCCAATGCTGTGTCCCATAAGGTCATTGCTTGTCTGTAGAGGGGGTAGGAATGTGTACCTCCCTGCTTGTTTATGTACCACATGACCGTAGTGTTGTCTGTCATTATCAGTAGCTGTCCTGGATGAAGCAGGTCCTTGAAAGCAGTCAGGGAATTTTGAACAGCTAGCATCTCTTTTTGATTGATGTGAAGATGCATCTGGTTTGCAGACTATGTGCCCTGAATACATTTTCCTGCCATATGGGCCCCCCAGGCATAATCTAATGCATCTGTTGTCAGTGTCTGTCTGGCTGTGGGTAAACTGAATGGCAGACCCTTGTTGTGGTGACAGGCTTCTGCCCACCATCGAAACTCCTGTTGCAGGCAGGGAATGAGTGCAATTACTGTCTCTAGGCTGTGGCAATGCTGAGTCCAAACACTTTTTAGATACCACTGTAGTTTCCTCATATGCAGTCTGGCATATGGAATTAGTAGAATGCAGGATGCCATGAAACCCAGGGCCTGCAGGATTTTCCTTGCAGATAAGTGGGTTTTTGTTGCCAATTTCTTGAAGTAAGAAGTCAGTTGCTTTTGTTTGTCTGGCATGAGATAAGCCATCTGGGTAGTTGTATTTAAGCTTGCACCCAGGAATATTATCTCTTGAGAGGGCACTAGTTTTGACTTCTTTTCGTTTACTGTGCACCCTAGGCCAGTTAGTAATCTTTTTACAAACGCCACATGCTTTAGAAGAATGTCTTTGTTTTCTGCTTGAATTAGGCAGTCATCCAAGTAGGGATATATTTGAATTCCTCTTTGTCTGCAAAACGCAATTACTGGTGCCAGGCATTTTGTGAAGACCCTGGGCGCAGTAGATAAGCCAAAGGGCAGTGCAGAGAATTGGTAATGCATTGAGCCAGCTATGAATCTGAGGTATCTTCTGCAAGATTGTCTGATTGGGACATGCAGGTATGCCTCTTTTAGGTCCAAAGCTACGAGCCAAGCCTTCTTGCCCAGCATGGGCAGTAGCTGCTGTAGGGTCAACATTTTGAATTTTGGAACTTCCAGAAATGTATTTAGTATAGACAGGTCCAGTATTAGTCTCCAGGTTCTGTCCTTTCTGGGTACTAGGAAAAGTCTGGAGTAAAATCCTTGCCCCTGCTCTAGTTGTGGTACTTGCTGAATGGCTCTCATGTCCATGAGGGCTGTAATTTGTTTTTGTGCCTCTACCCACTGATAGTGTGGCAGGTCTGGCATACCCTTTGACCTTGGCAGAGTGTGAAAACGGAACCTGTAGCCTTGGGACACTATGTTCAGGACCCATTTGTCTTGGGTAACCATTTGCCTATTTGATGAAAAAAGTGCTAGTTTTCCCCGTAAGGGGGCTGCCAAAAGAAAAGTGCTTGGATCTGGTAGAGGAAAGTCATTGGGACTGTTTCCTGTAAGGTTGTGATTTGTCTTCTCCGCTTTTGGAGGTAGGAGCACCCCATTGTTTAGGCATGTATGAGCCTTGGGGCTGAGGTCTGCCTCTGGGGCACCTGTATCTGCCTCTTTGTTGTCTGTCTGACACTGGAAAGGACCAATTTTTAGAAGGCCAGTTCCGGCTAAACCTGGGTGACTGTACCTTTAAGAAATCCTTGACTGTCTGCATGGATTTTGCTTTATCCTCCATTTTTTTCAACACCTGTTCTGCTTTAGTACCAAACAAAGTATCATGCTGCAATGGTGCTTCTAATAATTTTGCTTTAACATGATCAGGCAAATTCTGTTCCTTTAACCAAGCATGCCTTCTAATAACAGAACCTGTAACCACGGCCCTGCAAGAGGCCTCCAGTGAATCATAACCACATTGCAAAGTATGCTTTTCCACTTGTTCAGCTGCATGCAATAAATCCTGCAATTCCTTGTTCTCTGAACATTCAGTATTTGTCAACAATTTCTGTTTAAGTAGTGACATTAAATACTGCTGATATTTAAGCATATGAAACTGACAATTTAAAGCCCTTACAGCCAAGGTAGCAGAAGTGTAGACTTTTTTCCCCCATCTGTCTAGAGCCCTAGAATCCCTATAAGAGGGGACAGGGTTTTTTGCAGTGGAAGCTTCAACCCCTTTGGGACCCTGAGATATAATTTCTGGGTCAGCAGCGGGGTTTTTATATAGGAATTTATGAGAATCCGGAACCCTGTAGTATCTGTCTGGCTTAGCAGGAGCAGGGGGTAAAGAGTCAGGGGACAGTCCGGACTCTGAAAATACATCATCCACAATGTCTAAAACAGGTGGAATAGCAAGGAGTCTGTGCTGAGGAAGTAGTATAAAGTCTCTGAGCCTTTTCTTAGATTCAGAATAATCATGGCTCTCCCAGTGGAAATGCTCCCTCATGGTATGCAGAGTTTTCCCAAAAGAATAATCCTCAGGAGGAGAGGCTGAAGGAATAGATTCTTCAGCATCAGAATCCTCATAGGGAAGCATGGAGTAATCCTGTTCAGAAGAGGAATCAGAGGAAATAGAAACCTGATCAGAAGAATCATACTCTGTCTCTTGCCTAGGACTCTTATCAGGAGGGGGATGGGAGCCCCTGATCAAAGTAATTAGGTCTTCGGCCATTTTGAGCATCTGTTTTTTAGGCATGGAAGTCTGAGTAGGAGAATGCTGTACTTGTTTCTTCGTCTTTAGAGCTACTTTAGTCTTTGACTTTGAAGCTGAAGATGGCTTAATATAAAGTTGTGTAGGTCTGAAGACACCCTCAGAAGCAAATGCCTGCTCAGCGGCTCTAGACACATCTGAGGGAATGATTTCCAAGTGTCCAATACTTTGAGTATCCAGAGGCCCAGTCGGCTCCACGTGGGAGTCGGAAGCGGCCTGTGGCTCTGAGGTAGCGGGCGCCAGGGGCTGCAAAAGCACCTCACTGAGAACCGGCAAACCGGTGACTGGCCTAGCAGAGGCCTCGTCGTCGGTTTTGGACCTCGAATGCCTATCCTTTTCCTTGTCCTTGCGCTTTTTGTAAACTCCGGCTGTCGGCTGTTCCAACGGCATTATATAATTAAATCTTTGGCCAAAGTAATGAAATGCAAAATCAAACAGACGCTTAATACTGCGTTGGTTAAATCTAGCACAAAACCGACAGCTAGCAACGTTATGATCAGGGCCTAGGCAAGAAATACAGTAAGAGTGAAAATCCTTATGAGGTATTTGCTTCCCACAAGAAATACAATTGTTAACTTTTTCTGACATCGGTCTGGAGCAAGAAAAAAGTTTCCCCAACAGGGTACTTAGCTTTATGAAGACTTCGGTTCTGAAATTCGGATATGAAAATCTCAGGAGTCGGCCGACCGGCACTTGCGAACTGCTTTTGCTTCGGGCACCGCGCGGCAAGAAAGACTGAAGAAAATGGCGTAGGCTGCATCTTATACCCCTGGTGCACTGACGTCAGGGAAGAGGCGACAGCAACCGACGCCGGACCTAGACTTTGGAATTCTGGCCGACTGAGCGTAGCTTGCCAACAGGATAACCCAAGAGTAATGACTGCAACAGTGAAACACGATTAACATCCATGGCCTTAAGATCAATGCCACAAAATGTGTCATCATCTCCTTTGGGAAAAACCCAGTTCCCATGAACTACCACATCGATGGTAGTCCACTGAACACAGAAGGCATTATAAGAGATCTAGGAACACAGGTTGACAGCAACCTCTCTTTTGACCACCACACAGCCACTGTGGTCAGAAAGTCCTTTTATGTAGCATATCTCATTACTAAGGGTTTTGCATCCAGGAAGAAAGAGGTCATTGTCTCCCTCTACTCTTCCTTCATTAGCCCAATCATTGAGTACAATGCCCCATTTGGCATGTACCTCACTAGACACTTGCAACAACTGGAGAGGCTGCAAAAGTACCTCACAAAGAGGATACTAGGCCTTAAACACTACAGACTCAAAAAAACTCCAACTATTCTGTCGCATATCGCCGACTTAGAGGCAACCTCTGCTTGACTTACAAAGCCATGTCTGACCCAGCTCTGTTAGAAATGCTACAAACTTTACAACAAAAGGAAGAAACTGCTGCAGAAAAGAGGAAAATCCCACAATGCAAATAATTCCCTTACCAGTCTCAGTAAGAAGCTGAGATCCCTCGTAAAATCCTCCAAAGCTAGTTACGAAAATAAAATTGCCAAAGATTCCAAAGACAACCACAAGGCATTCTATAACTATGTCAAGAATCTAAATGGCAATGCTCAGATCTGCTTTGAGTTACAACAGAATGGCATTAAATATACTGATCCCAAGGATATTGCCAATAGCCTGGCAGATCGATTCATTGCCGACTTCACCCCCCCCCTCTCACCCCCTAAACAGCCCATCTCAATACCGGAAGATTGCCAAATTCCAGTAATAATGACCACACAGGTAAAGAACACACTCTCCAAAGCTAAGAATACAGCATCCATGGGACCAGATGACATCCCGGGCTGTGTACTACATGAACTACAAAATGAACTGACACCTCACTTAAGTGTCATGTTTAATCATACCCTCACCTCTGGCTTCATGGCCACTGAGTGGCGCACAGCTACAATTATCCCGCTCCACAAGGGGGGATCCACCTTGGATCCCGGGAACTACCACCCCATCAATCTGACAAGCCTGCTCTGCAAGGCCATGGAACGTATTATCATGGAACTTATAAACAAAGATACTGGCAACCTTCAAACACTGGACCCCACCCAGTTTGGGTTCGTGAAGGGCCGATCTTTCTCCTGAACCTGATTGACTTCTTCGAATTAGTCTCCAGAGCCATGGATGAGGGTAAGGCAGTCCACACAGCCTATATGGACCTCGCCAAGGCCTATGACACCATCTCCCACTCTGGAATCATAGATAAACTTACTAAGCTGGGCATTAATCCCTACGTCACTCGATGGGTTGCCAACTGGCTTACTGACAGAACCCACACTGTAAAAGTAGCTGACTCCAAATCCACCTCCAGACAAGTGGAGTACCTCAGGGTTCAGTCCTGGGACCACTCTTGTTTGGCATCTACTTCTCTGGAGTACAGGCCAATACTAAGGGACTCTGGCTAACAAAGTTCACAGATGACTGCAAACTGGGAGCCATTATTGAATCCCCAAATTATGTGGATACTCTACAAAAGGGCCTTACAGAAACAGATGCTTGGTGCCAGAGCCATGGGCTCAAGCTCAATGCCAAGAAATGTATAGTTATCCCCTTTGGGAAAAAACATGTACCCGTGAATTACCACATAGGTGGCAGTACACTAAACACCGAAAGTGTGACAAGAGACTTAGGGACACAGGTGGACAGTGGTCTCACCTTCAATAACCATATAGCCACAACAGTCAGGAAATCCTTCTATGTGGCACACCTCATCACTAAGGGCTTTTCATCCAGAAAAAAAGGAGGTCATTGTCCCACTGTACTCATCCCTCATTAGTCCCATTATAGAATACAACACCCCATTTGGTATGTACCTCTTAAGACATCTGCAACAACTGGAAAGGCCACAGAAATACCTCACTAAAAGAATCATAGGCCTAAAGCAGATGCCCTATGCTGACCGCCTTAAAAAACTCCAGCTATACTCTGTCGCATATCATCTACTCAGAGGCGATCTCTGCTTAACATACAAGGCCATGTCAAACCCAGAGCTGCTGGACATGCTAGACTTAAAGAAATCCCAATCCCTCAGAGCCACATGCTCCAGAGATCTAAGCCTTGTCATCACAATAAACAAAACATGCTGGAGGGATAGGTTTCTGACCCAGAGACTCACCAGACTCTGGAATAGACTGCCCATACATGTCAAGCAGAGCACCTCCTTGGCCTTCTTCAAAAGGAACCTTGACGATTGGATGGGAGAAAGGAAATTCACCCCGGGGATCATGTCAATCGCCCTGCTAGACAGGGGACCAGTGAAGTAAATAGTGTGGGAAGAAATAGCCAGAGAATTGTTATGGCTAGGCTTGTATAGGCCCTAGGGCCAATAGCCCAGTACCAACCTATGAA
Organism: Protopterus annectens; assembly: GCF_019279795.1. Classification (NCBI taxonomy): domain Eukaryota; kingdom Metazoa; phylum Chordata; order Ceratodontiformes; family Protopteridae; genus Protopterus; species Protopterus annectens. The sequence goes on from NC_056743.1 coordinate 1,754,081,028, forward strand.
TCTACAGAAATCCCAATTCCTCCGCACCACACACTCCAGAGATCTCAACCTCATTACCACAATCAACAGAACGTGCTGGAGGGGCAGGTTCATAACCCAGAGATTGCCCATGCTATGGAAAAGACTTCCAAGACTTCCCATACATGTCAAACAAAGCACCCTCACTGGCCCTCTTCAAGAGAAATCTTGATGAGTGGATGGGAAGTAGAAAATTCACCCCGGGGATCACTCCGGTAGCTCTACTCGACTGAGGCACTGGAAACTAAGGTCGGGTGGCATGATGCCAGGGTAATCCTACGGGCTAGGCTTGTAAAGGCTTCAGGGCCGTTAGCTTAGTACAAGCCTATGAACCTATGATAAATAGAAAGGCTTTTTTTTTTTGGTAGACAAGAAACTCAATGCCTAAGGTGAAGAATCAAGGAAAAGAAAGGTTAGAGGAGAAGTAGACAGAGTAAGATATAACAGTAGTCAAGAAATTTTAAAATAAAAAATACAAAGATTTCTGAAAGATTTGTCAAATAATCAGTTATCTCCTAAGCACCCATAGATCCGTCCTATGCTTGTGGTGGGTAATGAGACTGGAGGTATTTCACATAACACCAGAGATTATGGGCTAAGGGAAGGTGCTTGAGCACCAGATCCAGAAGCTTGAAAGTGGCCAAGGTCAGATCAGACAAACAGCAAAGACCCATACGTTGAGGAATGGATGGAAAAGACATCATCCAATCAATATGTTTAATATAACATTGCATTATAAAGCTACGCTACACTCTGGGTAATACCTCAGCTGACTGCGTAATATACTACAACATTCAACTGCAAGACCATCAACTCCTTATGTCAAATCTCCCACCAGTCTTAAAATCCTTCTTTAACTCCTCGAGTAACAGGATCTATAAACACCTCAGGTTTCCTTCTGGGTCTTTGGATAATCTGGTAAACATGCCTTTCAATAATTATAAACAAGGTCAGACTTTCTTTCCATTAAACAATGTAGTTCATGCTTTACCTTTTCTATTTTACTCCTCACTATCTCATCATCTTCATAAAATCTCTTGCATTGCTCCTCAGTCTGTCTTAAGTGTTATTTATGTCTTTCTGGAATCTATCAAGTGAACTGTGTACCATCCTGCTTCAGTTTTATGCCTCATCTTAAACTGTTCAAGTTCCATCATCAGCTTATTTCTCCGCTAGATTCAAATTAGTCTTAAATAAATCCTTACACTAAATCAACAAATGTTTCAGATTTCAAAAAAAGTAGAAACCTCCAGCATTTCTCCAGTCTTGAAGGTACTAGAGCTTGAATGACACAGTCAAATGAACCATGATGAGACCACTACTGAATACACTTTAATCTTGGCATACAAGTAACAGTTGAATACGCTTATGTAATTATCTATCCACAATCTTGACAGATATATACTAGAATAACATGCATACTGTGTAGAAGTTAACTTGATATCAGAAATGGAGGTAAGCCACAAAAAACTTTAGTATTACACCTACAAACTTCCCCAATTTGAAGGATAAGGGACATTTTTAGCCATTCCACTCACTTTTGCTACATCAGTCACATTCTTCCACTCCCCTTATACAATGCAATACTCTTTTGAAATGCTACTGTAGTGTCTACTATCCCTCTAGTCCCAAGTGTGATATAGAGAAAACAGCCTTTCACTCCCACATGACATCATCAATATCTAACAGATTTCCAAACACAAAATGGCAGTATCCCAGAGACCAGGTTGTGCAGTAGCAATTGCTGTCCTTTGACCACCCACTCTCCGGATAAGCAGGTACCTACTTTAAGAAACTTGTAAATAAAACCAGAAAGTAATCTTAGCAAAAATAAATAATAAAATAGTACCAGTGTTTGTTGATGCTTCTGTGTCTTCAGAGAAATTAATATCACACTGTTCCATTGACAAATATATTATTAATATGTCACAGTTTTATAAGGCTTCTTGAATTCACACTGCTTTTGTTACTTTAAACTTGGGTCAATACTATATTAGTTACAGTGCATACTCAAAATGTTCAGCTACAAATCAAACATGGAACTAGGAATAGACTGAAAGATACGATAGTCGGACTAGCAACAATAATGCAGATACTGTAGCCATTACAGGGGGTGGAGGTCACACACAAGGCAGTTGTGTGCCAGTAGCACATTTGGATTTGAAAATAGGGCTGTTGACCATTTCCCTTTAATTAGTCGTGATGGTTTTTACCAGCAAAAGCAATATCTTATTAAGTGCAGATGGTGGGGCAGTGGAGCTTCCTATACAGTAACCTTACTGATTAGTGGCTAGGAAGCCTAATTTCTAGACTTGGTTTTTGAAGCCTTTCAAGTGACATGTGGTGTAGCATGACTGAATGAGAAGTAAACTGGCAAGCTGTAAAAGACAAGCCATAGAATTATGGTGAGGCTGGCCCGAGCTATAACATAAAGCACTGGCAAAGTACCAACATATACATTAGTGAACACTGCACTTAAGAATGCAAACATTTTAAGTTCATCAGAAAAACAAAAACGAAACTCTGTGTTAATTATCACTAAACAAACAATGGAATTGCACATTTCGATTACTAAGCAACTGAAAAAATAATCAAAAGCATGGAATAACACCATAACGGGGTATGCATCCATAGATGACAGGAAGGCCAATTAGTTAGCTAGCAAAAGGCAGACATCTTCGGTGAATATTAGGAAGTAAACCAACAAAACCTTATTATAACTGCAGTAAACAGTTGCTTAACAGGAAGATCCCATGGATTCTTTACAACCATTGTCAGGAAATAGCTTAAATACCAGCACCCTTTCCTCCAGTTTGGAAGGTTACATTCTCAGGAACTTTGGCCTACGGTTCAAAGACTGGAGAAGGAGTCAGTCAGCACCCTTACTGTGCAGACTACCAAAACTGCATTTAATAATGCCTGCAACTTAGAATTTCCTTGTACTGCTAGGGAACGTGGACGCTGGGGGTTATCTCCATTTCTTGGTTAAGTAAGTGTCCCGCTTACTGCTGTAATCTGCAGCATTGTAACACAATGAACGTAAACATCATACTCTTCTAAACAGGTTTAAACCTCTTAATTTATAACTGCAATGTATCCACTTGTAAACGATACCACTCGTACTTTAATCCAGTCAAAGTAAAGCTTGTTTAATGCCTAATCCACTTCTAAATAACATAATTCGTAATTGTATCCAGTCATACAAAAGCAAGTCTAATGCCTTTTACACACAGTGTAACTTGTGCAAAAATTGCAATGTATATGAAGTATTTTATCACATTTCATGCTTTCACCATTGATGACAACATGCATTTATATATCTATTGTAAATTATGTTGCTTTATTGTATTACATTTTAAGCTTTTCTCCTCAGTTCGCCGCAGAAAATAGGTATCGTACCCATTTGTATATTGCAACAATGCTGACTCATCATCATGGGTGTGTAATCAAACTATTTATTATTATCTAAGTCTCAGGATATCTGGCTTTGGTTTGCAACAGGTGCTGTAATGGCATCGGCTGAATAATTTGGGTGGAAAGGTAAAAGCAAAAAACCCAAAAACTTTTCTACAAGTCTGTGTGACCATGGTGGTAGTATATAAAGATGAGGGGCAATGGCGCACAGCTCCTCACTTGGGGGTTCATAAGCAACAGCCACCTCGAAAAAAAAAAGTTTTACTGATTTGTACAAAACTGTCAGTTAAGTTCTATGATAGCATTTTAATGTACTTTAGAAGTTGTGGCTATAATGCTTTGTATCTCACTTCATGTGGATGCAATATTTCATTATACAGCCAGCTCACTTTGTCATGTCACAGCCAAGCAAACGTTGGCCCAATCTGGCGTGAATGACCAAATGCTCAGACAGAAGGTTAAATGGAGCCTGATCTATGTTGTACAGTCTTCAATTCCAGGGAAAGCAAAGTAATTACACTCACAGTGCCAAAGCTCAAAAGTCAAATTTGATATGTGGGCACTTGTAGGCCTACACCTCACTACATCAGCAGCCATGTACTCAACCATAAGTACAGCAGTGTTACATTCCCAAGACTCACTTCCAAAAGAGGTCCTCAAGCAGCACCTCCCCCAATAAGGAAGAAAAGGAATCACCCACAATCAAGGGGCCCCAAGCTTAATCCTTCCCTACTGAAGGATAAGTCTGTAGGCTGCAAGGGTGCAGAGATCGGCTAAGTGTTTAGACTATTAATGAAGGAAGAGCCTTTGGCTGCTTGCTAACTGACCTCCAGATTGTTTATCATTTTGAACCCCCCTCCACTACTGCCTAGGATCATAAAAACCCTCCAGATTATCTGTCCCCTGGCACCTCTTGATTGCAGTCACTTTGCTAGCATTAAGGAAGGGCTGGAACTTTTCTCTCAGACTACTTCAAATAACTGGGCTAAAGGTCTATAACCTATGAAATGCTTGGAAGTTATGACCTTCCACAGGCATATGTCACGTCCTGTGACAGTCCAGACTTGTAACACAGTGACGATTAGCAAACTTAAAAAAGGATTATCTTTTTCAGCTATTAACTAGAGAACTTATATTCTGGAGAAGTTGAGACGAAGACCTAAACTGTCAGAAATAAGGAAGAACTAGGGATGACAGAGCTAGGTGTATCATCTTAACGTGGCACACAACAATGGGTGCAACTCCTTACAGCACATTGTAAAATCTTAAGAACTGTACTGAAACCAGCCTGTCAGTAAAGAGATTTCACCTGTTAACCTCTGAAGAAGGTGCCCCAAAGTAAGATCTTAGAGGGTTTAGATCAGGTTAGGTGTTTTCCCCCATAACTACCACTCTATGTTTTACTTCTTAGAATACAAGTAAGCATTTTGCCTCCATACACCAAATTCTACAAGCTTGCTGATCAGCTTATCAAGATGCTCTGAGCTCTAACCATTGCAATGCCTATACTGTAGAGAAATGGCTAAAAGCTACACCCTAAACTGATTGACTACATTAAGGTAGCCATGAAACAATGGCAGACCACTTTGCAATTAAGTCATGCTAAAGGACAGATTATTATCCCAGGGATAAAAATTCAAAGGGAGATATTCCAGGGTGACTCTCTGTCACTGTTTCTATTCTGCCTTGTCATTAATCCATTAAGCTGTTTACTTAACAGCTTAGGCCATGGCAACAATTTGGCTCCTAGAAAAAAAGAAGTTATGTACACACCATAACGTTCCATGTTGGTAGCCATCTCACCCTTCATTTTTACATATGGGTTCAGAACCAATCCTCGTCTCCGACACAGCCGATTTATAAGCTCGAAGACTTCTGGTTGGCTCGTGGCTAAGCAGATATCCCATAGTGCACCAGTACAAACCCCAGATCTTATTTGCTGCTCACTAGAAGAAATAACCATAAAGACAAACCAATACTAAAGGGTCTCCAACCAAAGATAACCAACATATTAATACCTCCAGATTCTTCCAAAATGGGGGCAGGAGGGCGGTTGGTAAAAATGAAGGGTGAGATGGACTACCAACATGGAACATTATGGTGAGTACATAACTTCTTTATGTTGTGTAGTCCAATCTCACCTTCATTTTTACGTATGGGACAGCATCCCTAGTGCCTTAGCCTTGGGTGGCTCACTGGAAAATACTCCTGAGCACCGTGGAACCAAAGGATGCTCTAGCCCTGGAAGCTAAATCCAATTTGTAATGTGTAATAAAAGTGTGAGGGGTAGCCCACATAGCTGCTGCACAAATATTATCAAGTGGGACCCTGGCTTGAAAGGCTGCAGAGGTAGAAAGAGACCTGGTAGAATGAGCCTTGATCTTGGAGGGTAAAGGTGTGCCCTCCAAATTGTAGACAAAGGTTATGCAACTGGAAATCCAATTAGATAGTGTCACTTTAGAAACTGGTGAGCCCAATCTAGATTCAGAAAAGGAAATGAATAGCTGATCTGATTTCCTAAACTCCTTGGTCCGATGCAAATAAAAACGTAGCTGTCTATGAACGTCCAGTTGATGAAACTAGATATTCAGCTGCATTACAGTGATTAGGGAAAAAAACTGAGAGTTCTATGAATTGATTTAAGGTGGTGTGGGAACAAAGGAGGGGTTAGTACACAGTGAGACCCTGTCTTTATGAAAGATCAGATATGGTGGCATGACAGATAAGGCTTGTAACTCCGATACCAGTCTAGCAGATGTGATAGCCACCAAAAACAAAGTCTTCCAAGACAAAAATTTCAATGAGGATGAATGAGAAGGTTCAAACGGGGAAGATGTCAGTTTGGACAATACAAAATTTAAATCCCAAGAAGCCACACGTTCTTGAAGAGGAAGCCTCAACAGAGTGGCTCCTTTCAAAAAGGTCTTGCATAGCTTATGAGACATTAAATTGGTGTGTAGAAATCCTAAATGGAAATGAGAAATAGCTGCCAACTGAACTCTGATAGTGGCAGCGGCAGATCCTTGCTGAAAAAGCTCGGAGAGAAATTCCAAAATTACAGGCATAGAAGCAGTGTAGGGATCTACATTAAATTTTCTGTGCCCAAATAGAAAAACGTTTCCATTTACTGCCATATAGTCTCCTAGTTGAAGGTTTATGGGAGGACATAAGGATATGTGACACTGAGGCAGATACATTGTGAAGCCTGACTAGGGATGGAACTGGAGCAGCCACGCTGCCAATTTGAGGGTGTGGATCGAGGGATGTAGCGACCCTGATGTGAGTCAAAAGATCTGTAGCTGCTTCCAGAATCCAAGGATCGTCCAGGAGAAGAGGCTTGAGGATGGGGAACGAAACTTGACGGAACAATGAGGATTAACTTGCATCCCAGCCATCTGGCTTTCTAAATCAATTTGGAAATGGAGGAAAAGCATACAGAAGACCCAAGGGCCAATCATGAGCTATAGAGTCACTGGGTATCTCCCCCGGAGGGGGAATGAGGGAAAAATAGCTGCTGCATTTGGCATTGACTGGACTGGCAAAAAGGTCGCAGCAAGGCTGTCTCCATTTGCACAAAATCTGTTCCGCTGTTTCGTGTTTCAGAGACCACTCGTGAGGCAGTAGGATCGCCCGACTGAGCTTGTCGGCTATCACGTTGGTCATCCCTGGGATGTGCGTTGCTACCAGAAAGCGCTGGGAAGAAATCGCCCATTCCCAAACTTGCATGGCCTCTCGACAGAGTGGGTAAGATCTGGTACCGCCCTGTTTGTTGAAATACCAAACTACCGACATATTGTCTGTTTGTATCGCAACAGTCCCTAGAGGAAGAAGGTCTTGAAGTGCTTGCAACGCCAGGAGCACTGCCCTCATCTCCAGAACATTGATAACCAGGTGAACCTCGTGTTCTTGCCATGTGCTTTGGACAATCCTGCCGAGATAATGCCCCCCCCCACCCAATCTGGGAGGCATCCGTGGTCACTGTGGCAAATGGTTGGGCAGGAACAAAGGGGGCGCCCATCGTCAACTGGCTGGGTGCTATCCACCAAAGGAGGTCCTCCTTGCATGATTCTGTCAGCAGAATAGGGTGATTCAGTGGAAGATATTGGAAGGACCATTGGGAAAACAGAAGCCACTGGAGAACTCATGTGCAACCTGGCTAATGGTATTAATAGGATGGTGGATGCCACAGTTCCGAGGAGCTAAAGAACCCACTTTGCTTTGACCTTCTGCAATGGGAGAAAGCGTTGAATTTGAAAGATTAAATGTTGTGCCCTTTCGGCGGGAAGACGAGTGGTCATGTTCACCGTGTCTCCTCTGTGCCTATACAATTCACAGACTGAGATGGCAATAATGCAGATTTTTCCCAATTTATGGAGATCCCCAATTGAGCACAAAGTTGAATAGTGGCGCCCCTGTTTTGGAGAAATAGATGCCTGGTGGGGGTGGTCAGGAGCCAGTCGTCCAAGTACGGAAACAACTGGAATCCCTGACGTCTCAGGTGAGCTTTCACTACTGCCATGCATTTGGTGAACACCCTGGGGGCTGTGGTGAGACCAAAGGGCAGAGCATGAAACCGCTGGTGACTGGCTCCCAGACGGAAGAGTAGGTGGCTCCTGGATGCCTTGTCCATTTTTATATGGTAGTAGGCATCCTGGAGACCTACTGAGCACATACAATAGTCTTTCCCTAACAAAGGGAGTATCGACTGCAGTGTTACCATCCAAAACTTGTCCTTCCTCACGGATTTGTTTAGTCTGCTGAGGTCCAATATTGGCCTCCAGTATCTTGTTCGTTTTGGGACTAAAAAGAACCTGTAGTAAGTTCCAGATCCTATCTGGTCTGCTGGGACGGGTTGTATGACTCTTTTTAAGAGCAACTTGTTGATCTCCACAGTTGCCTGATCCCTGAGATTGGGTGGTACATCTGGGATCTTCTTGGGAACAAAAGGTGGAAGGGAAAAGGGTATGATATAGTCTCTGGTAACAACTCTTTGTACCCACTTGTCTTGGGTTACACACTTAGCCAGGCTTCTGGATACAAAGAAATGTGACCCCCAACAAGCCCCAGAGAAATGCAGTCGGGCCCCATATCTGGAACGCTGATAAGACTGTCCCCAAAAGGAATCACAACCTTGTTAGTATTGCGGACCGCCCCTGCCTCTAGGGTGACGTCTTCAATTTCCTTCTCCTCTGCCTCTGAAGAAGGGTTCACCCTGTGTGTCCGGAAAGATCCTCTGTGACTTCTTGAACCACATTTTACCGCCCCTTTGACCTTTAGGGTATGGTCTAGAGGGAACAGTAAAATGTACTCCCATGGCAGAGACGGTCTTTCCTTGTTGCTCACACGGAGTGAGTGTGTCCTTCACCTTAGATCCAAACAACGAGGAACCATCATAAGGGGCGTTGGTGAAAGTGGATTTGAACAGTTCCGCAAAATTACACAAGCGCATACAGGAGTGACGCTTTACGTCAACTCCTGAACCTGCTGCTCTACTTGCTCCATCAGCCGCATAAGAAATAACCTGCATGGAGGAGTTAACTATAGAATTTAGGGTAGATAACTGAGCAGAAATCTTGTCAGAGACTCCCCTCAGTACAAGTACCCTGTATAGAATCTCCCAACTCCTTAAGGAGATCCCTCTGCAATCGTGTGAAGTGAGTGAGATAGTTAAGAGATCGAAGAGTAAAAGCCGCTGAACTGAAGACACGCTTCCCATACCTGTCCATCTGTCGAGACTCCTTATTCGTCGGATGTACAGAAGAAGTCTCAGCAAGCTCCTTCTTAGTGGCCGCCACCACCACCACCATGGCATCTACGGGGACACCTTTGGACAAAAATTCTTTACCTGGAGGGGCAGAAAGAAACTTGTTGGGTCTCCTAGGGGATGGCTCCATGGTATCAGGAGTATCCCACACCTTTCGACTAACTAAATCCATCAGTTCGTCAAAAGGTGGAGACACCCAAGAGGCAGAAGGTTGAGACCTGAAAGCCCTCAGGTACACAGACTCCTCATCCAGAAGGGTTAACAGTGGGCCAACTGCACCTCTGCTTAAGGATCTCCAGGATGTCCACAAAGGAGACATCATCAGAGGATGACTTGGGGGACCCTTCTGACTCCTCGAGGTCAGATGTCAAAGACTCATCCTGGAAGTCAACATGCTTCCTCTTGCATGTCTTCTTCCTGGGGGGCTCCTCAGGACATTCTGGGGAGGTCAAGGAAGAGTGGGGGCCACCAGCTGGCGGCTCCTGAGGCTGAGGGTCTCTGCTTTCTCCAGAGAGAGTAGGGGCTGAGACTGAAGTGGGTGCTCTAGGGGGAGAGTGCTGGTACCCTTGGTGGCAACTGGTGACTTGGTCAGTACGCTCCTCATCATCTTGAATGCCGTCCTCTCCAGCTCAGAGGACCTCTCCCGCTCCGAAGAGACCAAGGATGCCATCGGCGCCAGAGCTATCAGCTCAGAGATAGACGCAGGGTGCAAACTCACCCTAGCCGAAGCTCCGAGAGGGAGACTCAGAACCGAAGAAGACCGATTCCAACCTTCCCTGTCAGCTCCAACCGGAGAGCTTCGGCCTCTGGACACAACGGACAACACCGAAGGTGTCGGAGCAGAGCTTGGCTCCAAAGCAACCGCAAGTGGAGCTGGGTTCCACCAATGGCACCAAGCCCTCCGACAAACCAGCTTGGCTTGGAGGAGAAATAACAATCGAGGGTATAACAGGTTTCATAGGCTCCGGAGCCAACTGGGTCAGAGCTGACAACAATTTAGATAGAGCAGACAACTTCAGCAGTCTCGGGACCACCCTCTCCACATCTTCATCCGAAAGGCTCCTGGAAGACCTGGAGGACATAGTCTGGGATCTTGATCTTGGAGGAATAGCAGGTTCCATAAATTCAGTGGTCGGCTCTGACAAACTAGGATCCGACCCTGTCACCACAATGTTGCTCTCAGTCGGCTCTGAAGGCAGTGGAGTCGATGAGGCTGATTTTGCCACTTTAGGAGGCGGCTCCGAGACACCAGCCAGTGCCAGAGAAGGACTTTTCGAAGACTTAGACTTTGCAGATTTAGTGGACTTGGAAGAGGAGGAAGAGCTAGACAAGGCTTCCTCAAAGGAAGGCTTTAACAGACCCTTTAGAATTAGCTTGTTCCTTCTCTCCTGTAACACTCTAGGGGAGAAGGCATGGCAAAACAAGCAAGTCTCTTGCAAATGGATGGCCCCTAAGCAACAGACACATAGATCATGACCATCCGTCAATGACATTTTTTGGGAGCACTTCATGCATTTCTTGAAGCCCGAAGGCTTGTGCTCCTTAACCTCTTTAGACATACACACAGACAAAGGAGAAGAGAAATAAAAGGGAGGACTAGGTCCTCTAACTTAAACAGGCCTAGCCCTGAAGGAGGAAGAAACCCCACGAGGACTAGGTCCTCTAACTAAAACAGCCTAGTCCAGATAGGAAAGGGACAGCTAGGTCTTCTAACTTAAACAGACCAACAAAAATTCACACACACACACACACACACACACACACACACACACACACACACACACACACACACACACACACACACACAGAAAAACCCTTGAATCTGTTAAAGATGAACAGAGGAAGTTGGAACTAGAGTTACAAACAACAAACTCCACAACCGTAAAACACCAGCGGATAATCGCCAAAAGCCAAAACTGCTCTACAAAAAAGTAGACTGGAAAAAAAAACGCTAGCGTTATCAAGCTATCCGCACTAACCATAAGTAAGAAAACTGGTAGACAGTATACCACAAAGCACATTAACAGGCTCAAGGCCCACACTTGCACCAAAGAGTGCAAAGGAGCTAATTACCCAAGAATTAGTAACCTACACTAACAAATATTAACGTAACAATTGTACTAAACTAATATATCTTTGACCAAGATTTTAAGCAATGTAAGCAAGAAAAAAGTTAACACTTAGCCAGAGCCAAGAGAAGCACAACCAAACTAGTCGACGTGGCAAACGAGATCTGGGGTTGGTACTGGTGCACTATGGGATACCTGCTTAGCCACGAGCCAAAAGTCTTTGAACTTATAAATTAGCCGAGTTGGAGCCGAGGATTGGCTCCGAACCCATATGTAAAAATGGAGGTGTGATTGGACTACACAACATCAACAAAGTCTAATGACTTATCTTCTCTTTGTCGATTATTTAAAGCTGTATAGCTCATCAGATGAGGAAAGTACAGTTGTGTACACCTACCATAAATGTAGATGTTCGAGTGTCTTCACTGTTGCAGTCATGACTGTAGGGGTTCTCCCCTGCCGGCAGGCAGTCCTCGGTCGGCCAGAATCCCAAAGTCTGGGTCCGGCGTCGGCTGTTCAGCCATGCTCCCTGACGTCAGAGCGTCAGGAGTACAAAGCTGATAGCCGACGCCATCTTCTCCAGTTTTTCTTGCCCCAGATGTCAGGAGTCCCAAAATGAAAAAGGTCCCATAACCTTTGCAAAAACACCTCAGAAGAATGGTGAAATAAGGAAGTACATAAAAGTAAAAATAAGAGGGGACAGGAGGGAGGGAAACCCAGAGTGCAACAGTGAAGACACTCGAACATCTACATTTATGGTACGTGTACACAACTGTACTATGTTCATCGTGTTTCACTGTTGCAGTCATGACTGTAGGGTAGAATCCCAAAGCTGAAAGAAAGGGAGGTAGTCATAAAGAAGAAGGGGCGGCTAAAAGGCCCTGCAGGACTGCAGAGGCTAAGCCTGCCCTAGGCTTAGAGCAGAGAGCTAGATTGTACTGCTTAGCAAAAGTATGCACTGCAGTCCAAGTTGCAGCCTCCAAAATGTCTTTCGTAGGAACTCCCTGAGGTAGGCCGCAGAAGTGGCAGCAGCTCTGGTGGAATGAGACCGATACTCCTGGGATTTGCTTACCATGGTGTGAATAACAAAATCTGATTCCATGAGCAATCCATTTAGAAATGGTCTGTTTTGAAATGGCTTTACCTTGGGAACTTGAAGCATAAGAAACAAACAATTGTTCTGATTTTCTGATGTCCTTGGTTCTGTCCAGGTAAAAACTTAGTTGTCTGTGTACATCCAAGGAATGCAAGATCCTTTCCCCTTTATTTTGAGGAGTGGGGAAAAATGTTGGCAAGTGGATAGTTTGATTTAAAGCCACTTTGGAAACCACCTTAGGCATGAAGGTAGGATTAGTCCTCAAAGATACTCAGTCTTGATGAAAAATAATATAAGGTTCCACAGCCATAAGAGCTTGCAACTCTGAAACTCTCCTGGCAGAGGTTAGGGCTAACAAGATAGCTGTCTTCCAAGATAAAAACTTGATGTCAGAAGAGGCAGCTGGCTCAAAAGGAGGCAAGGTTAGTTTTTCCAAAACATAGTTGAGATCCCAAGCAGGAATGGGAGGAGATCTAGGAGGTCTTAAGTTCTTAGCTCCTCTGAGAAACTGTCTCATGAGTTGGTGGGAAAAGACGGGAGGGTCTGTATTATAATGAGCAGAAATAGCAGAGGCATGTATCTTAATGGAAGAGAAAGAGAGACCCTTGTGTAAGAGATCTGACAAGTAAAGTAAGATTAAGGTAATGTTAGGAAGAAGAGGATCAGAATCCTGAGCCTGCATCCAAGAACAAAATCTTTTCCATTTTCCTGCATACGATTTTCTAGTGCTAGGACGTCTAGCTTCTAAAATGACATCCATAACCTGCTTGGGTAGGAAGGAAGAAATCAAAGGCCCTGGATTAACCAGGCCGCTAGGCTGAGAGTTCTGACATGAGAGTGTAGAATCTGACCCTGATGTTGGGACAGAAGGTTCGGAGACTGAGGTAAAACCCAAGGGGGCTCCAGACATAGGTTTGTTAGAGTTGGATACCAAAACTGTCGAGGCCAATTTGGAGCCAGCAAGATTATCATCTTGGGCTTGTCCTGTTTTATTTTCAATAAGACTCGTGGAAGAAGAAGAAGAAGAGGCGGAAAGGCATATCCCGAGAGGTTCCTCCAACTGAATGACAGGGCATCCACTTTCCAAGCTTCTATGTGGAAAGTCCTGGTGCAAAAAGTTTGAAGTTGATGATTGAGATGGGATGCAAAGAGGTCTATGTGAGGACATCCCCAGACTGCTATTATCATCCTGAATATTTTGGTGTCCAGCATCCATTCGTGTGGATCCGAAAGGTTTCTGCTCAGACCGTCTGCCAGGAAGTTTTGTTTCCCTGGTAAAAACTGAGCTCGAAGATCCAGATTGTAAGCTAGAGCTGTGTTCCATAGATCCATGGCTAGTCTGCAAAGGGCGTAGGAATGTGATCCCCCTTGCTTGTTTATGTACCACATAACTGTGGTGTTGTCCGTCCGTATTAGTAGTTGCCCTGGTTGTAAAAGATTCCTGAAGGCCAACAGAGCTTTCTGAACGGCTAACATTTCCTTTAAATTGATATGCAGGTGCTTCTGATCCTTTGTCCAAAGGCCCCTTTAGACAGTTGCTCTGAAAATGGGCTCCCCAAGCATAATCTGAGGCGTCCGTGGTTAGAATCTGAGTGGTAGGAGGCAGACAGAAGGGTTTCCCTTTGTTTAGAGCACATGCCCTTGACCACCAAAGAAATTCCTTTTGAAGGCAAGGAAGGACGGTGATCAGTATGTCTAAACTGTGGCAATGCTGAGACCATACATTTTTTAGGTACCACTGTATTTTCCTCATGTGTAGTCTTGCATATGGTACGAGAAGGATGCAGGAGGCCATGTAACCCAAAGCCTGCAGGAATTTCCTTGCAGATAGTCGAGTTAAAGTTGCCAGGGTTTTGAAAGTTGAGGCCAGCTGTAATTGTTTTTCGGATGTCAGAAATGCCATCTGGGTTGTGGAGTTTAGAAGGGCACCCAGAAAAGTTATCTGTTGTGATGGTGTCAAAATTGACTTTTTTATGTTTACAGAGAATCCCAGGAACTTGAGGAGGTTCTGTACAAATTTTAGATGCTGGAGTAAGACATCCTTGCTGTCTGCCTGAATTAGACAATCGTCCAGATAAGGGTAAATTTGAATTCCCTTGAGTCTGCAGTAAGCTACTACTGGAGCCAGGCATTTTGTGAAGACCCTGGGCGCAGTAGACAATCCAAAGGGCAGCGCAGAGAATTGAAAGTGCCTTGATCCGGCCATGAAACTGAGGTATTTTCTGCACTCCTGCCTGATGGGAATGTGTAAATATGCCTCCTTTAAATCCAAAGTTACCATCCATGCATCTCTGGACAGCATTAGAAGTAGTTGCTGTAGAGTAAGCATCTTGAATTTTGGAATCTCTAGAAAGGTGTTCAAGACCGACAGATCCAGAATGGGTCTCCATGAGTTTTGCTTCCTGGGGACTAGAAAGAGCCTTGAGTAAAAACCTTTTCCCATCTCTGAAAGTGGAACCAGTTCTATGGCATTCATAGCCAACAGAGTTTCCACCTGGTTTAAGGCCTCCGTCCATTGATGTTTTGGAAGGTCTGGCCATCCGCAGCCTTGGCAAGGTATGAAAATGGAATTTGTAACCTCTTAAAACCACATCCAAAACCCACTTGTCTTGGGTTATTTGAGTCCAATTTTGATAAAAAAGAGAGAGTTTTCCTCCGAGAGGGGCTTCCAGGCAAGAAGTTACTGAAGCCCAACAGAGGGAGTCATTGAGTTTGTTTCCTTTGAGATTGTGACCTGTCCTCTCCTCCCCTAGGGGTGGAAGCAGTCCACTGTCTTGGTCTATAAGCAGCTTGTGATTGAGGCCTCCCTCTGGAACATCTGTATCTACCCCTCTGAGGCCTGTCTGAAGTGGGAAAGGACAAATTTTTTGAAGGCCAATTCCTGCTAAATCTAGGAGGCTGTACTTGTAAGAAATCTTTAACTGTTTGCATGGATTTCGCCTTATCCTCCATCTTTTTAATCACCTCTTCAGCTTTCGATCCAAACAAAACATTAGGCTGAACAGGAGCATCCAATAATTTTGCCTTTACCTGTTCAGGTAAATTTTGTTCCTTTAGCCATGCATGCCTCCTAATGACTGTGCCAGAGGCACAGCCCTACAAGAAGCCTCCAAGGCATCAAATCCACAGTGTAAACCATGCTTCCCAACCTGTTCAGTGGCATGCAATAAGTCATGTAAGTCCTTATCATCTGCACAAGCAGAAATGGAAGTAAGCTTTTGTTTTAAGACAGACAATAGAAATTGCTGGTATTTAAACATATGAAACTGACAGTTTAAAGCCCTAATGGACAAAGTAGCAGAAGTGTACACCTTTTTGCCCCATCTTTCTAAGGATTGAGAATCCTTTTCAGTAGGAGTAGGATGTTTGGCAGAAGCGGCCTTAGCTCCCTTAGGACCCTGAGAAATGGTTTCAGGGTCAGCAGAAGGGTTCTTGTATAAAAACTGATGGGAATCAGGAACCCTGTAATATCTATCAGGCTTCACAGGAGCATGAGGAAAAGAGTTAGGGGTTAAGTTAGCCTCCGAAAAGGCATCATCCACAATATCCAAAACAGGAGGAATAGCCAGGGGGTCTATGTTGGGGAAGAAGAAGACATTCCCTCAGCCTTTTCTTGGATTCCGAATACTCCTGTCCTTCCCAGTGGAAATGTTCCCTCATTTCATGCAAAGTTTCCCCAAAAGAGAAATCCTCAGGGGGAGAAGCTGAAGGAATGGATTCTTCAGCATCAGAATCCTCATAAGGAGGGAAAGAATATTCCTGATCAGAAGAAGAAACTGAAGAAACAGAAGCCTGATCAGAGGAATCATAAGAAACATCCTGCCTTGGCCTTTTGTCTGGAGGGGGATGAGAACCCCTAATCATAGTAAGTAAATCCTCCGCCATCTTGAGTAACTGTTTCTGTGACTTGGGAGCCGGTTCAGAAGAAGCCTGTGTAGATGTCTTTGATTTTGAAGGAGTCTTTGCCTTTGTCTTTGGCTTTACCTTTATTAGTAGCTGAGTAGGCCTGAAAACCCCTTTGGAAGCCGGTACCTGCACAGCGGCTCCGGACCCATCCAAAGGAGCATTGTCCGAAGGTCCTGCAACAGAAATATTTAAAGGCCTGGTTGGCTCCTCATGAGAGTCCGTTTCGGCCGTCGGTTCTGAAATGGCCGACGACAGGGGCTGTAAAAGCGCCTCACTGACGACAGCCGAACCTGAAGCTGGCTCCGCTTGTGCGCTATCATCCGATTTGGACCTCGGAGGCCTGTCTTTATCCTTGCGATGTTTGTGAACTCCGGTAGCCGGGACCGTATCCGACGACATTTTGTAGTTAAAGCGCCTACCGAAGTAAAGAAAAGCAAAATCGTACCTTCGCTTAATTGTACGCTGATTGAATCTAGCACAAAACCGACAACTAGCTACGTCGTGGTCAGGGCCCAAGCAAGGAATACAGTAAGAATGAAAATCCTTATGAGGTATTTGCTTCCCACATGAAATACAATTATTAACTTTTTCTGACATCGGAGTGGAGCAAGAAAAAAGTTTCCCCAACAGGGTACTTAGCTTTGAGTGGAGAAGAAAATCTTCGGACTGAAGTATATCAGTAAAATTCATCAGGAGTCCGCCGACCGGCAATTGCGAACTGCTATCACCACACGGCAAAAAAGACTGGAGAAGATGGCGTCGGCTATCAGCTTTGTACTCCTGATGCTCTGACGTCAGGGAGCATGGCTGAACAGCCGACGCCGGACCCAGACTTTGGGATTCTGGCCGACCGAGGACTGCCTGCCGGCAGGGGAGAACCCCTACAGTCATGACTGCAACAGTGAAACACGATGAACATCTGAAAGCACAGCTGCAGGTTGTCAAAACTTTTTCAGATGATAATAGAATGTTATTTGGTTTTGATGAATATGCAAAAGCGACTTTTAAAAAAGGAAAACTGCAGCACCAGGAAAACATTAGTTTGGGACAAGAATGTGATATCAAGGAACTTGAGCAAGAGGGAGTGTATAAATACTTTTGAGTTGATGAAGGATCAGCAATAAAACATGAACAAATGTGAATAAAACTCAGCAAGGAAAACTTTAGAAGACTTAAACTAATCCTGAGAATAGCAATGACATCTAGGAACAAGATCCAAGCTATAAATCAATTTGCTCTTCCTGTCCTAAAACAGTTTTGGAGTCTCTGACTGGCCCCAAAAAGTGTTGGATAGATTAGATAATAAAACAAGAAGGACGCTTCATGCTCACCAAATGATTTATAAAAATCAGTGTACACCAAGATTATATATTCCCCGTTCCGAAGGAGGGAAAGGCTTCCTTGAAATTTACTACATGTATAGATCTGTAGTCGTGGGACTCCACACATATCTACTGACCTCACAAGATCCAAATGTAGTGAAAGCTTTGAAACATGAGGAGAATAAATCTAAGATGACGTCTCTGCTTAATCTAGCAGAAGCATATAGATGTCAAGCAGGAATGGAAATCACACCAGTAGTAGTTAAAAACCAGGCAGCAACTGAATGTGCCAAAAACAAAAAAGAAAGAATATAAGGTGAAGGACCAGATGAGAAGACAAGAAATGCGTAAAAAACAAATATAGTTGCAAGTGTAGAAAACTTCTGGAAGAGCCTCATGTTGAACGAATGCAGGAATGGTTAAGGAGAGACAAATTCAAACCAAGAAATGAAAGGTTAACATTGGCAGCCCAAGATAGTGGGCTACGTACACGCTGGTTTACAAAATCTATTGAACATGTGGGAGAAACAGACAAATGTAGATTTTGTAAAACTGAATTGGAAACGGTCACACATCTTGTTGCTGGTTGCAACACACTAATTGCAGAAGGACTGTATACTGAAAGGCATAATAATGTGGCAAGACTGTTGCACTGGGGATTGTGCAAACATTATGGTATCAAAGTGGATGAAAAACACTGGAAGCATGAGCCACAAAGCATCATAAAAATGATGAAGTTTATATCACATGGGATCACCCATTAGCAACAGTTCAAAAGACAGATGCTAGAAAACTGGATATAGTGGTTCAAGAAAAGAAGACAAAAGTACCATTGATCATTGAAATCGCCACACCCAGTGACTACAGTGTCTTGCGTTACAGAGAGACACAAAGTCATAAAATATCAGGATCTGCAGGCAGAAACGAGCACAAGATACCCAGACAGTTCCAGTAGTAGTAGGAGCAATGCATTTAGATATGCTACCAATCCATGTAACTCCGTACGAATTGCAGGAGTCATTACTGGACACATTGCGGGTGCTCGAAAGAGCACTACTGGCTGACATCAAAGATTGAAACAATACTTATTTCATGAACTTTAATCGTACTTTGACTTAGGAATGGGGTCCTTTCCCATCATGGTATTAGAAACCCAAAAGACTTGGAGAAAATAAAAGAGAAACACTGCTGCACAGGACCCTTGTGCTACTGACAAAAATGCAGTGACTTGCTGCCTGCCATCATAGTGACTTGCCTTCTTCAGAAGACAAAAGTAAAACTTCTCACAGAATGGCATTTATTCAATAGTGCTGGACAGATGGAAACCTTAATTCCAGCAGTTATAGTGACCTGGCACCTTTTGCTGTTCTAAGACAGGCTCAAAAGGTCCCAGACTGGTGAGGAGGCCAGGACACCAGAGAAGCATTAAAGGATCACAAAGCAAAAGTCAATCAATAAATAATGGGGAATAGTTATCAAACAATACTGTACATAGATAAAGATAAATGACTTGCAATTAATGGGTGTTCGTCCTACATCCAGTCTTGAAGAAGGCTAATGCATGTTATGCTCCTAGTGCTGATGGGTGTACCAGTTACAAGGCAAGGTATGAACACACCAAACATACAGCTCTGACATGTGTCATCTGAGCCAGGGAACTAAGTCATCAGGATTCCCCATTCTTTACTCAAGTACCACAACTTACTTGTTAAATCTTCCTTCAAATGCTGATGCACATCGGCCTGCATACAGGAAAAATACAGTAAAAGTACTTTAAGCACCTCTGTTTGCTGCTCCGTCCTTTTTATCCTTCCATCTTGTACTGTTTCTTCTCCTTACCCAGAGTTCTTCAGACTTATTGATGACACGCAAACAAACTGTACAAAACTCTAGATAAGCAAATGTTTTCCTCTGCTAGTGTTTATACGTTATATATTTTTTCTGGCCTTAACTACCACACCCACTCTCCAGCGGGCTCCTAAATCCACCTGTATTTCTACACGGTCAGGCTTTGATAAGACAGCAACAATTTCTTGCTACAGCAAGGCATGACTTCAGGGAACACCAAATATCCAGTGTGACTCTTAAATAAATGCATTTCAGTGTAAACTGAGAACATCCGAGACGGACACAGACTCTTCCAGAGATTTACAAGGAAAAATTTTGAAAAAAAGAGAAAGTAATAAAGCAAATCAAGAGTTAGTAAGGAAGCAAAACTGTAGGTAAACTGTGTGAGTTAGGTAAACTGTGTGTTCTCCAAATACCATCATTTTGGGAGACTTCAACTACCCAAACATAGACTGGGAACATTACTCAAGCCCAAACACCCTAGCCCAAAGGTTCCTAGAATTCATAAACTCAAATGCAATGGAACAACTAGTCACCATTCCCACAAGAGGAGACAATATACTAGACCTGATCATGACAAACATGGGGACAAAATGCTCCACACCAGAAGTACATCCCTCCTTGGTAAGATCAGACCATAAATTAATCTCACTGGAAATCCACATCCCGCCCCACCCCCTGCACAAAAGACCACAGTGAAGAACTTCTCAAAAGCAAACTTCACACTTCTTAAGACTGAAGTGGTATCTTTCAAGGCCCCTGGGCCAGTGGAAACCACAACCCACACTGCTGAATCCTTTGCAAATGCCTTCTATGGGCACCTTCAAGAATGCATGGATCATGCAATCCCAAATAAAACCAAGACCCATTCCCCAAAGGCAGGCCGGTCTGGTGGACCCCAGCCATAAACAAACTTTACAACAGGAGGAGGAAGCTACTACATGACAGAGCAAAATCCCTAAAAGGGAAGGCATCTCTGATCAGTACTAGCAAAAAACTACGATCACTCATAAAATCATCCAAGGCCAACTTTGAGAGAAAAATCACAAAAGACAATCACAAGGCCTTCTTTAGCTATGTTAGAAACCTGGGTGGAAACTCCCAGATATGCTCAGAGTTAGTCCAAAATGACACAAAATACACTGAACCCACTGACATTGCCAACATTCTGGCAGACAGGTTCAGTGCAATTTTCTCCCCCCCCCCCAAAAGGAGAAATAACTATCCCAGCAGAGTGTAGCCTCCCTAACATCTCAGATGCCCAGGTGAGAGCCTCTCTAAAGCTAAAAACACAGCATCAATGGGACCGGATGGTGTCCCGGCTGTGTGCTACATGAACTCAAGAGGAACTAAACACACACATAAGGCTGCTGTTTAATCTTAGCCTTACTACAGGATCACTCCAAAGAGTGGCGACGGCAACAGTGGTCCCACTTCACAAAGGCGGTGCTTCTACGGACCCTGGAAATTACCGCCCCATAAGCTTGATGAGCCTGGTCTGCAAAGCTATGGAGAGGATCATTATGGAACTCATAAACAAAGACATTGGGGACCTAGAGACATTGGATCCTACCCAATTTGGCTTTGTCAAGGGCAGATCCTGCCTTTTGAACTTGGTCGACTTTTTTGAAACAGTCACTAAGGCCATTGATGAGGGTAAGGCAGTTCACACAGCCTACCCTTGACCTTGCAAAAGCCTTTGACACAATACCCCACTCGGGCATCATAGACAAACTCACCAGCTTAAATGTAAACCCATATGTCACAAGATGGGTTGCAAACTGGCTCAAGGACAGAACCCACAGGGTCAGAGCTGCTGGAGCTATGTCAGACTCTAAGCCAGTCACAAGCGGTGTCCCACAGGGCTCAGTCCTGGGACCCCTCTTGTTCGGCATTTATTTTTCCGAGGTACAGGCAAACATAGGAGGATTGTGGCTGACAAAGTTCGCAGATGACTGCAAACTGGCCATAATTGATACTCCAGCGGACACAAACATCCTTCAGAGAGGCCTCATAGAAACGGATAATTGGTGCCAGAGCCATGGCCTTAAGCTGAACGCCAAAAAATGTATAGTCATACCCTTTGGGAAAAACAAGGTACCGACAAATTACCACATAGGCGGTAATCCATTAAGTACGGAAGAGGTAATCAGGGACCTAGGGACCCAGGTTGACAATAACCTCTCATTTGACACTCACATTGCCAAAGTGGTTAGGAAGACCTTCTATATTGCCCACCTTATCATGAAGGGTTTCACATCTAGATCAAGAGAGGTCATTGTGCCCATGTACTCTTCTCTTATCAGGCCAATGATTGAGTACAATGCCCCGTTTGGGATGTATCTCACCAGACACCTGCAGCAGTTGGAAAGACCCCAAATGTTCCTCACCAAGAGGATAAAGGGTCTTAAACATATGTCATATGCTGCCCGACTGAAAAAACTCCAGCTCTATTCAATCACATACCGCCTACTCAGAGGTGATCTGTGCCTGACGTACAAGGCCATGTCCAATCCTGAATTAATGGACATGCTCCACCTCAGAAAATCCAAATCCATCAGAGCCACGAGAACAAGTGACTTAAACCTCAACACAGAAATAAATAGAACGCGCTGGAGGGACAGATTCATAACACAGAGGCTCCCTACACTCTGGAACAGAATCCCAGTCCATGTTAGGCAGAGCCCCTCACTGACTCTATTCAAGAGAAATCTCGACGAGTGGATGGGAGATCGTAGGTTTACCCCGGCGGTCATCTCTGTGTCACTACTAGACAGAGGCATAGTAAACTAAACCCTAAAAGGGCGTAGTATTCTCATCCTAAGGGGTGGTGTAAGCCACATACACTCTGGCTAGGCTTATAAATGCCCTAGGGCAGATAGCCTAGTACGAACCTATGAACCTATGAGTGGTGGTAAATGTGATAGGCTTGTAAGAAGGAAGACAGAAGTGTGTAAGCAACAGTTAGGAATAAGAACTGACTCAAGACTGATTGTCGTCACAGTAGTCGCTGTTATCCATGCACATAGAAACCAAAGAAGGGATGTTTAATCGGAGTCTGGCATATTTGAAAGTGATTTCATGGAAAGATGCAAAGGAGAGAATCTTCTTTCTTACATTACCACAAGCTGCAGTAACTTTTAGGAGCTCTGCTTCCAACTAAACACATCTTGGTTTATAAACCTCAATTTTTTTCATCCCGTCTTCTGCTCTGACTTCTCTGACTGAATGCCATATATGCAGAGGCAAGGATTTTGTCTTTATGCAGGAGAAAAAACTTGACAAACTGGAAGTTGGAGAACTGCTCTGCTCTGCTCTCAGGAGTGAGAATATGTAGTGACCTTTTATGTCCTTTCCAACACACTACAATATGTGGGATCCCCTGAGTGTCTGCCTGTCATAGGTAACAGTGTTGCAAAGTCTGCATACTGTGAACCTTTTACCCCCCTCTAGCCTCTGTAAGAAAGTGCACTGGTAGTGGCAAAACTCATCCCCTCTGCTTGTGGAAGGAGGGGCAGCATCAGCTGTTAGATCAAGTCCCCATACCAATCCCCAGCAGGGTCCTCTAACGACTGGTCCATTACTCACACCTAAGCCAACATCACAGTCCACGTTCTACTGTTATGTGCCAAACAGCTATTTCACATACTACATTTTAAGTATTAGGTGTTATGAGCGTGGTTTTGCTGGTTCACTATTTTTGTAAACTGTGAATTTTATGAGGTAGGATTCATAAACATCTTATTGCTTAAAAAGCTGTTACGTTACCTTAGCAGTGCAAAAGGAATATGTAAAACTGTACAGGGCGCTTAAGCAAACATCACACACAGTACAGCTTTACAGAACCACCTGCTCATGACATAGATGGGTTTAACATATGTTCACAATGAAGATTTCAGTGCAAAACATAAGGGAATGACATAATTGGGGGCTAGAGACCAAACAGGAGGAATGCAGGCCTACATTGGTGCGATGGCTTGGATCCATCTGGATGGCAAAGTCAGAATCCTAAGTGGAAAGTCTAAGCATTTCATCAGCAATCCTTTACAATACCCAAGCAGAAGGGCAATCCTGCACAAAACCCTTACTTACAGAGAAAAAGAAGAAAATCTTAAAGATGGCACAGAAAAAAAAAATCAGTGGGCGACTGTAATATACCATATGTTAATTCTAACAGCTTGAATGCAATCACATCATAATGATAAAACAGTGTTGCAGTCTGGTGAGCATTAGACCTCAGACTGCTAGCACTAGAATGTGCTAGAGGAAAATCTGTGCTACAACTGATTTTTCTAAGTGCAGAGGAGGATTAGGATCTCAGATCAAGACATTTTGCAAAAAGTGATCATACTTTATGGTTCCTTATTTATTCATTTATTTATTGATTTGCTTGCATTTGTTTACCAGGAAGGTCCACTGGGCGTACTTAAGCCCATTTTCAGTGGAGGGCCGGGGAGCACAGCTACACATGGATTAAACAATGCATACATGATGTCACGAAAGGAGATACTGCTAGCCCAGCTACCTTAACTTTTGTAAATAATCCCAGCAGTAATATTTGGGATATTAATTTAAGAACTCTCTGAGAGAGACCAAGTATTCTGTATTTTGTCTTTGACCTGACAGCATCAAGACCCACTCACCACATCTGCCTTGTTGCTCTTTAAGTAGGTTAACTAGGGTGTAGTAATTCTCTTAGATTCAGTCAGGAATATAGTGATGCATAGTTTAGATGTTTTATTTATTTGAGATTGTCTTGCAATGCCGTTTTAAATATTTCCTGTGATTTTGAACTCTGATGTTACTGTGATAATATAGAGAGTATTTTCTTGTTCTTTTCTTATTTATTATTACATATATTTAAACCTTTTGTTCTGGCTGATATTTGTGAGACATATTAAGTTTTGGGAATACTTGCATATTTATTTGGCGACACTCTGGGCCACTCCTATATAGCCTTGCTCTTGGTCAAACTACCATTTGTATTGACACAGTAAGATTGGACACCCTTTAAGGGACTTAAAGTAGCTGATAAGAAAGTGGCTGATGGCAGTAATAACTACCTTATAATTTGGGCAGAAGGGAGCATAGCTAGTAAACCTGTGTCAGCCTTTCCCAGGTGTGTGTGTGTGTGTGTGTGTGTGTGTGTGTGTGTGTGTGTGTGTGTGTGTGTGTGTGTGTCAGCTACTTGGGCAGGGACACAAAGCACTGGTTGGACAGAGAGGGTGCTGGAGGTCTAGGCTTGGCCACTCAGCTGAGATCTCAACCCTATAGCTGTGCCAGTGGGGAGTCTTATTGGGATCCGGAGAAAGAGGGAGAAACCAGCCCTGGACGGACTGTGGTCTCTGTGTACTCTTAAGGGATATTGCACTTGATGCAGAGAACTGCATATGGAAATACTGTGTGTGAGTATCTGTCATCCTGCCAATGTACGTTCCCCACTGTTACCAGTGGTGAGGATTGAGCCTCCTTGATTACTGGGCCAGTGGTGGGGCATCACACATGACAAAACAAATACAGAGAATTTACAGTCCAAATACATAAATAGTGTGAGAACAGCAGTACGGCATAGTACATGCAGAATACACATTTACATTGAATGGTATTATTAGCTGTATTAATGAGGTTTCTACAAATATATTTGTTTAAATACAGGGATGTGCTGAATAAAACAAGGATCTAGTTTTCAGGACAGCCAGAAGACTGACCAAATGAGAATGTGCCTCCAGAAAGCTCTAGGGAGTATAAATAAAGGTACTAAAGCTATAAAATATGTACATACAAAACTACCAATCACAAAAAATACAACAACATGCTTCCAAACAGTTATAACTAACAAAAAAAAAACAAAAAAAAAACAAACTCTCTCTCTCTCTATATATATATATATATATATATATATATATATATATATATATATATATATATATACATACACACATACATACACACACCACTAAGTGTAGAGGAAAGACTCATTTTAACAATAAAAAGATGTAATAAAAAAATCAAGGTAAACACTATGTAAGGGCTTTTGTCCCTCTTTCAAGTACAGAGACTACAGACTTTTATTAAAGATGTTTTACTGTTAAAACAAATCTTTACTTTACACTTGGATATTTTTGGGATATAAAAAGTACAGTTGTGTACACTTACCATAAATGTACATGTTAGAATGTATTCACTGTTGCAGTCATTACATTGGGTTATCTGCTTGCAGGTAGCCCTAAGTTGGCCTGCTTAAAGTCTTGGGTCCTGCATCAGTTGCTGTCCCTTCTTCCATGATGTCAGGTCATCAGGGGTATAAAACATGCAGCCAACGCTATTGCATCAGTTTTTTTTTTGCCCCAGATGTCAGGTGCCCCCCTAATGGGGAGCAATTAAATATAAAAGTACAATGATATACCTCCAACAAAAAAGCAAATACACCAAAAAGGTTTTTAAGCATAGTAAAGGAAAGTAGAGGTATAGCCAAAAGAAGTTAGGGGACTGGAGGGAGGGTAACCAGGACTGCAACAGTGAATACACTTGAACATCTACATTTATGGTAAGTGTACACAACTGTACTATGTTCTTCGTGTTTCACTGTTGCAGTCATTACATTTTGGTAGATTCCCAAAGCTATGGTTGGGAGGAGGAATTTAGATAGCATTAGGACCAGCTATAAGGTCCTGCAAGACTGCAGTAGCAAAGCCAGCTCTGGATTTAGAGAAAATTGGCAAATGATAATGCTTGGTGAAAGTATGTACAGAACTCCAGGTAGCAGCTTGTAGGATGTCCCTGGTTGGAACGCCTCTGAGAAAGGCTGTAGAGGTAGAAGCAGTCCTGGTGGAGTGAGGTCTGATCCACTGGAGGTTAGGTTTTCTACGGTGCTTATAGCAGAAATGAATGCAATGGCCTATCAATTTAGAAATGGTTTGCTTTGAAATAGCCTTCCTCTCTGCCCCTGCAGCAAATGCCACCAGCAGTTGTTCAGATTTCCTTTAAGGCTTAGTCCTGTCCAAGTAGAAT
Source organism: Protopterus annectens (assembly GCF_019279795.1). Lineage (NCBI taxonomy): Eukaryota > Metazoa > Chordata > Ceratodontiformes > Protopteridae > Protopterus > Protopterus annectens. The sequence continues at coordinate 1,754,107,476 of NC_056743.1, forward strand.
CTAAGTTGTCTGTGCACATCTAAGGAGTGCAGTATCCGTTCTCTTTTATTCGGTGGTTTGGGAAAGAAGGTTGGCAAATGAATGAACTGATTAAGAGCCACATTGGATACCACCTTGGGCATGAAGGATGGATTGGTTCTGGGGACACCCTGTCCGCCTGAAAGATGATGAAAAGCTCTACTGCCATAAGGGCCCGTAATTCAGATACCCTTCTAGCTGAAGTGACTGCTAAAAGGAAAGCCGTTTTCCAAGAAAGAAATGTTAAGTCTGCAGTAGCAGCTGGCTCGAATGGAGGTAGAGTGAGTTTCTCCAAAACAAAGTTAACGTCCCAGGCTGGGGTTGAGGCTCTCCTGGGTGGTCTCAAATTATTGGCCCCTCTGAGGAACAGCTTGAGCAGTGGATGAGAGAAGAGGGGAGGTTCTGTGTTATAATGAGCTGAAATGGCCGAGGCATGGATTTTAATGGAGGAAAAGGGCAGGTTCTTGTGAAGCATCTCCGTTAAGTATTGTAAAATCTGAGGTAAACTGTGCACTGCTGTGCTCATCCCTTGAGATTGGTTCCAGGTACAGAATCTTTTCCATTTTTCAGCATAAGATTTTCTAGTACTAGGCCTCCTTGCCTCTAAAATCATATCCATCACAGGTTTACTGAGGGATGGTAAAGGAGAGATTATGTAATTAGCCAGGCTGCAAGGTTCAGTGTTAGAAGCTGAGGGTGCAGAATCTGGTTTTCCTGCTGAAACAACAGGGAAGGAGTCTGAGGCAAGTGCCATGGGGATAACTGTGACACACTGCGCAGGAGGGGGTACCAGTGTTGGCATGGCCAGTCTGGGGCAATCAAAATCATTCTTGGTTTGTCCTGTTTGATTTTTAGTAGTACTTTGGACAGCAGAGGGGTAAAGGCATAGACTGACAGATTTTTCCAGCTGAAGGACAGAGCATCCACTTTCCAGGCTTGTTTGTGGGGAGTCCTTCTGCAAAATTTGTCCAATTGGTAGTTCTGGAAAGAGGCAAACAGGTCTATATCTGGGCTCCCCCATTTGCTTGCCAACATGTTGATAATCCTTTGTTACAGTTTCCACTCGTGTGGGTCCATGAGGTTTCTGCTTAGTCCGTCTGCCAGTGTATTTAATTTTCCTGGCAGGAATTGAGCTTGTAAGTGCACTTGGTAGCTCAAGGCTGTGTTCCACAATGCCATGGCTAGTCTACAGAGGGGGTAAGAATGTGTACCCCCTGCTTGTTTATGTACTATATAACCGTGGTGTTGTCCGTCTTTACCACAAGTTCTCCTGGTAGAATATGATCCTTGAAGGCTGTCAGAGCATTCTGTACAGCTAACATTTCTTTTTGATTGATATGCAGGTGCATTTGACTTGGGTTCCATTTGCCCAGAATGCACTTCCCTGCCAGGTGAGCCCCCCATGCATAGTCTGATGCGTCTATTGTTAGGGCTTGGGCAGCAGGGGGGTGGTGTGAATGGTAGTCCCTTGTTTTGGTGGCAGGCCTCTGCCCACCAAAGGAATTCTAGGCATAGGCAAGGTATGATAGGAATCATTGCTTCGAGATCCTGAGAATGTTGACACCATAGGCTTTTTAGATATCACTGGAGTTTCCTCATATGCAGTCTTGCATATGTAATTAGAAGAATGCAGGAGGCCACAAACCCCAAAGCTTGCAGTATTTGTCTTGCAGATAGCAGGGTTTTAGTGGCCACTTGTTTGAAGTAGGTTGTCAAATGAATTAGTTTCTCTGGCGTGAGGTAAGCCATCTGGGAAGTTGTATTCAAGCTTGCTCCCAGGAATACAATTTGTTGACAGGGTACCAGGTGTGATTTCTTTTCATTTATGGTGTACCCCAGACAAGTTGGAACCCTTTGCACAAAGGCCAGAAGATTCAAAAGTATGTCCTGGCTTTCTGCCTGAATTAGACAATCGTCCAGGTAAGGGTATATTTGAATATTTCTTTGCCTGCAAAATGCAATAACTGGAGCTAAGCACTTTGTAAATACCCTGGGTACAGAAGATAAGCCAAAGGGCAGTGCAGAGAACTGATAATGCGTGTAGCCTGCTTTGAAACGCAAGTATCTTCTGCAAGATTCCCTGACTGGGATGTGCAGGTATGTTTCTTTCAAATCTAGTGTTGCCAACCAGGCATCTTTGCCTAGCATAGGAAGTAATTGGTGAAGAGTCAGCATCTTGAATTTTGGAATCTCCAAAAAGGTGTTTAGAGTAGACAGGTCCAGGATAGGACGCCATGAATGGTCTTTTCTGGGTACCAGGAAAAGTCTTGAGTAGAAACCTTGCATCTGTTCCTCTTCTGGTACCAGCTGAATAGCCCTCATGCTTAAGAGAGAAAGTACTTGTTTTTGGGCCTCTGCCCACTGATTTGGGGGTAGGTCTGGCCACTTGTTTGGTGTTGGCAATGTATGGAAGTGAAATCTGTATCCCTGGGGCACTATATTTAAAACCCATTTGTCCTGGGTAATGAGTTCCCAGTTCTTTGCATGAAGAGCAATCTTTCCCCCTAAAGGGGCAGTCAGTTGATAAGTGCTTGGAAATTTTAAAAGGAAGTCATTGAGACAGTTTACCATAGGGGGGAGTCTTATTATTCCAGGATTTGGTAGTGGAGGCCCCCCACTGCTTAGTCCTCTGTGTCCCCTGGGACTGAAACCTGGGGTTTTTGCTGTGTCTGGGTTTGGCTTGAGAAGACCTGGAAGGGGCTGGAAAGGACCAATTCTTAGAGGGCCAGTGCCTACTCAATCGAGGAGGCTGAACTTGCAAGAAATCTATAACAGTTTGCATAGATTTAGCTTCATCTTCCATCTTTTTAAGAACTTCCTCAGACTTGTTGCCAAACAGGCTGTCCTGATTTAAGGGAGCATCCAACAATTTAGCTTTAACATGATCAGGCAAAGATTGCTCCTTTAGCCAAGCATGCCTTCTGAGCACAGACCCAGTAACAGTAGCCCTGCAAGAGGCCTCTAATGAATCAAAACTACACTACAAAGTATGTTTTCCAACTTGTTCAGCAGAATGCATTAAATCCTGTAATTCTTTATTTTCCACACAGTCAGGAATCAACATAATTTTCTGTTTAAGCAATCCAATAACATGTTGCTGATACTTGAGCATATGAAACTGGCAGTTTAAAGCCCTAATGGCCAAAGTTGCAGAAGTGTAAACCTTCTTATCCCATCTATCCAGCGCCCTGGAGTCTCTATCAGAAGGGGTAGGATTTTTTGAAGTAGAAGCCTTAATGCCATTGGGCCTCATGTGAAATAGTCTCTGGAGCCGCAATAGGATTTTTAAAAATGAACTTGTGTGACTCAGGAACCCTGTAGTATCTCTCAGGTTTTCTGGGAGCAGGAGGCAAGGAATCAGGGGCCAAGCTAGATTCCGAAAAAGCATCATCAACAATGTCTAGTACAGGAGGAATAGCTAAAGGCCTATGCTGAGGTAGGAGTAAGAAATCCCTAAACCTCTTTTTTGAATAAGAAAAATCTTGGCTTTCCCAGTGGAAATGCTCCCTTAGAGTATTTAAGGTTTCCCCAAAAGAAAAATCCTCTGGAGGGGAAGCAGAGGGAATGGAGTCCTCTGCATCAGAATCCTCCTAAGTAGACAAGGGCAAATCCAGATGATCAGAAGAATCAGAAAAAACAGAATCCTGGTCAGAAGATTCATAAACAACTTCAGTCCTAGGGCTCTTAGATAGAGGGGGTTGGCTACCCCTGATTAGAGTTATTAGATCTTCACCCATTCTTATCATTTGTTTTTTAGGCATAGAGGCCTGAGCATGCGGCCCGGGCGTTGTTTTTTTAGGCATGGTTCGAGATTTAGGCCTAAGAGAAGAAGGAGGAGTCTGTTTAATATGCAAGTCCATAGGCCTGAATACACCCTCAGAAGCTGGTGCCTGCACAGCGGCTCCAGACCCACCCAAGGTACAGACATTCACAGGTTCCATAGTTGAAGCATCTTGCGGCATACTGGACTCCAAATGGGTCTCAGTAGAGGCCTGCAAATCAGAAATAGTGGGTATCAGGGGCTGCGAAAGCGCCTCACTGAGTACCGGCGAACTGGCGACTGGCTTAGGAGAAGCATCATCGGCAGTTTTGGACCTCGGCAGCCTGTCTCTGTCTTTATCTTTGCGTGTTTTTGGAATCCCCGTAGTTGGATGGCTAACCGACGACATTTCTGGATAATTAAACCAATAACCAAAATACTTAGAGGTGAAAATATTCCGAAGGATAGTGCGCTGATTAAATAACGCACAAAACCGACAGCAAGGTACGTCATGGTCAGGGCCTAGGCAAGGAATACAGTATGAATGAAAATCTTTATGAGGTATTTGCTTTCCACAAGTAATGCAATTATTAATTTTTACTGACATCGGTAAGGAGCAAGAAAAGGTTTCCCCAACGGGGTACTTAGCTTTAGTTGAAGACTTCGGTTCTGAAACTCGAAAACAAAAATTTTAGGAGTCAGCCGACCCGCACTTGCGAACTGCTTCTGCTTCGGGCACCACATGGCAAGAAAGACTGATGTAATGGCATCGGCTGCATGTTTTATACCCCTGACGACCTGACGTCATGGAAGAAGGGACAGCAACAGACGCAAGACCCAAGACTTTGTTAATCAGGCTGACTGAGGGCTACCTGCAAGCAGATAACCCAAATGTAATGACTGAAACAGTGAAACACGAAGAACATCCACTATCACTGAAGTAAAGTCAAGAAGAAAGGACGATGTGCTGGTTCTGCAATTAAGGGGCATGAAAAATTAGGGAAATATACAGCATTAAGGAAATAGGTCTACATCTACCCAGCGATCAAGTGGATGCAAAAAAAAAGACAACTTGCAAAGTATTTTTATAGGGGCAAGCCCCCTGCATCTCCATGTGGGGAGACTTTGACACCCTACACCCCATTTCTTAATATACACTCCTCAAAACCCAAGGAGAAAAGTAAAGTAAAAACTCTACTTATAAATGTGATCACTGCTGGCTTTCAAACAGAAACCACACATTAGCACTGACTTTCTAAAGAAGACATGGGTCATCAGTTGAAAACTGCAGAGTTTAAATCAACGAGTTGAAATTGCACCCAGTGGGAACTCATCACCTAGCAGGCTAGCCATAAGGAAAGGCAGATGTCAAAAAACAATACCAGTAAAGGCAAAAAGAAAAATGAAAAGCAAAGCCCCCACCGCCCCCCCCCCAAAAAAAAAAACAAACAAACAAAAAAAAAAGCCAACATTGTCAAGAAAGTAGACAAACATTTTTACAGATACATTTTGCAGACAAAGATAAAGAAGGGAGAGTGAAATTTAAAGCAACATATTGAGGGAGGGTGAAAAAGAACACTGAGAAAATTGTCTATTAAATGAATATTACTCCACAGTATATACATTATGCCAAGTTAGTATAAGTAGTGAGGAAAATTAGGTGGAGTCCTGTCCTGTCTTTTGAGAGAACATATAGTTGTAAAGAAATTTCAAAAACTAAAGATAAACAATGTAATGTTTAATGGGCTTCACCCCAGAATTCTCTGAGTACTGAAGGGAGGAAATTATGATAGGCAAGTCGGGTTACAATTGTTACTTGCAAGTTCGGGTCAATGATGTACTAAAGTACTTTGCAAGCCTTCTACTTCATATGAATTAGCACAAAACAAGAGTAATTTCTGGTAACAAATACCTCAACCATACATCCCACATCTGTAGTGCCTCTGAAAATATGCATGCTAACTAATGAATTTCAGACTGGATAGCAATAACAGTTACCATAATAATAAAGCCCCCCCTCCAACTAATGTATTTAAGAGCAGACTGATGTAACATTAAGATGCAGCAGAAATCTTCTACCCTTACTACTGCAAACATAAACTAATAAACAAATAGGATAGAAAACGTCCTCCTTACCAACTTTATAACAGTCTAGTGGCCTTCTACACACAGTTATCCAAAAAGACAAATTATGAACAAATTGAGGCAAACATCATTGTTCATGTGAATATACAGGCAAACACTGGGAGAGATGGTTGAGAAAGGCATGCAATGATTCTCACAACTCTCAGTAGCAAACACAGTAGTTGCCCAAAGCAGAACAGTGCTCATACAAAATGAAAACATATCAAAACTGCAAACATAAAAGAGGAAGATGGTCATCTAGCTATATATGTGCTTGTTCTAGTCTAAACACATAATATGAAAAAGCAGACTGGAGAACAATACTGTCTGGGATGAAAGTGAAGCTGCATTCCCAGCGTAATACAGGAAATTGCTATCTGGCAATATATTTAGTCAGAAACAGAGGCATATTTGGTAAGAGGTTAAAAGGCAAGCAAACCTGTTTAGGTTCTACATTAATAGCCATATGGACAAGAGTAAGATTTAAATGTGTCCACCCTACAGTGCAGATGGAAGGCTCACTGCAGCAGGGAGTACCACTGTTGCACTCTGCTCACAGTAAGAGGTTATGCAGATCAATTCTTGGCAAGGATACCTTGTGTGCAGACAGTGCATGTCTTGTCTCCTCCCTGTGTTCATGAGAATTTTCTCCTAGTACGTTGATAGTGCATACAGAAGAAAGGCTTGGCAATCTGCTTCCACTCCCTACTTGTCTAGCAAGCACTATGGATGTTGGTGGCACAGGGGTGCGTCAGGGACTGGGTACAAGACTGGATAGCAGAACTACATAATAATAATCACCATCTTCACTATACTCAAAAGTGCAGTTGGATTTTTGTTTTCAATGGAGAGAGAGTCCGTGAGCCAAAGTGTGGTTACTGTTAAAAATATTGCACAAGTACAGTAGTGTCTTAATTAAGAAGTCATTTAAAAAAAAAAATCACAATGATTCCTACCCATCATTTTACCAGTGAACCGCTGCCTTTAAGTCACACTTTATGACTAGAAAGGACTGTGACTCAAGCGGTATCTTTGTGACCCTTTGAGTCTAAATGAACTAAAAGCTAAATTTACAAGTCATTCTGGGGCTATCAAGATTTTTTTTAAGGACACAATTATGTTGTTTTTCTTTCGGCTTTTGCCGGTTAGGTGCTGCCACAGCGGAACTCTGGTCCGCTAATGATTGGCAGTCGATTTTTATGGTGCCGAGGTGCCAGCCCAACGCCCAACCTTCAACAAAGGCATGCCCATTCACGCATGTCTTTCGAACGCCACTCGATCGTGGGGAGGACATGCAGACTCCACACAGAAGGCGCTCCAGCCAAGAATCGAACGAGAGAACCTCTTGCGGTGAGGCGACAACGCTACTGCTACACCACTGCGGCTTAATAACAGAATTATAATGACTAGAAACACTAAGGGCACAATACTCATAAAATGAGGTACACTTAAAACAGCTTTAAGCAGGCCACAGTTTATACTTTTTGTTCCTGACTCTAACCTACCCACACAACTTAGCTTTCTTCATTGTAAAATACAACTGGAACTGACAACAGAAAAGCAGGAAAAATAACGCTTTCTTTCCCTAAGGAAGCATTCCAAGTATGGGGTTCAACAGTGCAGAATATCTTTTTAGTGAAGTCACATTTGTGAAAAGGAATGCTAAGGCTGTACCAGGGACTCTGCAGATGGGCATACATGCCAGTGACACTACTTCCTACTGGAAGGCAGGGAGTTAAACATAAGCATGCAAAATCTTACTATGCCATGCATTGTAATGGAGAATAGTTGCAGTTGCAAACTATATGACAGTAGTGTTCTAAAGTGAGGGCAAGACATAAATGTCATAAAGCAGTTTTAGTTACTTTGCCAGCAACAAACTCTTCTATGTGGATTGAAAGGGGAAGTCTCTGATCTAGCCATGCGCCTAAGTCCTTAATGAAGAGAACCCTTCCTGCAGGAAAATGTCTTATTACTTCACTTGGCATGCTTGTGTAACATTTCAAAAAGCATCACTTAAGTTTTTTTTTTTTTTTCCATAACTGTACAGCAACTGATGGGAAGACAGTTGCACTTTGGTGCAGTGGTGAATTATATGTACCTCGAGTCCTGGTTGGTTTTCAAACTATGGACCCCGCCTTCCACACTTTTTTTTGCCCATGCATAAATGCAGATATTCAGATTCATCTTCCCGATTTAAGACCATACAAAGAGCTGTCATTATAATTCACCAATGTCTGTACCAATCAATTACAGCCACTTAGCTGTGTACACCTAAAATATCCAACTGTAATAAAAAGTGGCTACTGTAAGTATTTCAACCTGATCCACTCTTTAGTACTGTGGCACTAGACAAGGAAAAACAGCATGGCAGTTATGTAGCAAAGTTTCTGAGTATCCTATTTGACAAGAACTTGAGTGTGATCTCCAGATTAGCAGTGCCAAGGTGTAGACAAAGGGGCAGTCCAATAGTCAGTTGGTAACTACTTCCTCAGTCAAGGTACATGCATGAAAGCAGTCTCAAGAGGATAGTTATCGTCTTAATATGAACAGCCAAGCTGAAATCAAGCAGAAAATCCCAATCAATACAGATTTCCACTTGTAGATAAAATGGAGAGAAACATCCAAACACAGAGTGCTGCACTCCTGCAGCAAACTTAGCATCCGACTATGCCAACTGCAATGCAAACCAAAGTCAAGTTTGTAACACTTGAACCCCTACAGCCCCAAGGCCTGACCTTCAAGATCAGAACATGTTTCTAATCTTTGTTCCAGAGAAACACTTTGGATAGATCACTTCATACCATGGTAACAGATATGACTAACATTTTGCAAATAAGCACAGGACTATAACTGGCTATCCTAAAGGCAATTATGCAAAAGGCACAGTAAGAACTCAGGAAGGAGCTATAATATAATGAAACAAAATCTAAAATGTTAAAATGCAAAAGATTCCATCCCATAAGGCAAAGTAGACAGACTGGAATAGTTGCAATCTAAGCAGAAGCAAACACATTTAGATCACTGTGAACTGAAGAGATGCATTTTTGCAGTAACAAAAACATTTCAAACATCACTTTTACTGCACTGCTTTTCAGACAATTAAAATTTAACAAAAAATACACGGGAAACAGTATAGTATGAATGATTCAGCCTGCATCAGCTACAGTTAGAGCAGCATTAGTTAAATGTAAAAGCAAATCAGCTACAAATTTGGAGCACAAAAACATAAAGCAGCCGAAAAAAAATATATATATATATATATATATATATATATATATATAGGAAACAAGGAGGTAAACAGTCAACAGTGTGGGGCAACAGATAGACTTTCCTTTGGTGCAGAAGGCTGTAGGTTCTATTCTTGCAAGGAATAGAGCAAAAGCTAGCAGTGCAGCATAAGAGGGTGTTACACATTGAGTGTGTCATTTTTTGGATGTGACGTTAAATCAAGGCTCCAACAGCTTGAGTTGGTGGTGGCTCAGGTGGATATAAAAGATCCCTCAGCACCTTTTAAAAAGAGTAAGGGGATCTTTATTAAAACAATCATAATTATTTGCAACAATCATTACTTACATTATATATACATAGTTTCTCTTAGTTATACTACATACAGTATTTTTAAACCGTAAAGTCCACATCTTTCCTTCTTCAAGTTCCTTCATCCGATACATACAAAAAACCCACTAAATTGTTAATATTTTTGACCCCCCCGTTCCAATTTCTGTAACCAAAACTTCATGTTTAATATCACCAAATCCCATTTTTCATTAAACATGACTTCTTTCACTCACTGATTCCAAGTTAGCCACAATATATACATTTATCAATTTTTTTCAACCTCCTTTTTACTTTTGTTGCTATAAAACAAAAATTCAATCATATCCATATTTAAAATTACTCGCATCATTAAATCCTTCCCATACTTCATATCTAGAATCTTTTTCCATAACACTGGTTTCAAAAACCACCATAATACAAACAATCTTTTCCAGTTTTACACAGCATATTCACCTTTACTGGTAATTTTTGTGTAGTCCACCTTCACAACAATCTTGACACTAAATTCCCTTGCACCTGCCATTCTTGCAGCTACAGCATTCTTTTTTTCTATATTTAAATCTACCCATGGATATAGCCTATATTTTACATAATTTTATTACACCATTCTTTTCTTTCACATTTATTTTCTACAGGTATATCTCATCTTGATAATTTTACATTTCTTTATTACAACACATCCTTTTTTTGAACTGGAAAATAACAACCATTCTGTTTTATACATCAAGCTTAATATTTTTAATAAAGAAATGTTACTACAGAAATTCTTTGCTAATATTTTCTTACACTATCATGGACCTCATTAACAAGTACATTGGCAACCTCCAAACACTTGATCCCACATAATTTGGCTTAGTCAAGGGGAGGTCATGTTTGTTAAATTTGGTCAACTTCTTTGAGACAGTCACCAAAGCCATGGACAAGGGGAAGACTGTGCACACCGCCTACCTTGACCTGGCCAAAGCCTTCGACACTATTCTCCACTTGGGCATAATAGATAAACTCTTTCAACAAGGCATCAATCTATATGTTACCAGATGGGTAGCAAACTGGCTCAGTGATAGAAGCCACCTCAAGCAGTAGACCCGTAACAAGAGGCATACCCCAGGGTTCGGTCTTGGGGCCTCTTTGGAATATACTTTTCTGAAGTGCAGGCCAAAACCAGTGGGCTATAGCTGACCAAGTTTGCAGATGACTGCAAGATGGGTGCTGTCATCAATTCCCCTAGTGATGTTGACATCCTCCAAGAGGATCTCACTCAGACAAATGACTGGTACCAGAAACATGGCCTCAAGCTGAATACCAAAAAATGCATAATCATCCCCTTTGGCGAGAGTGATGTTCCCACAAATTATCACATTAATAACAAGGTCCTAAGCACACAATCAGTTGTCAGGGATTTGAGCACCCAGGTTGATAGCAAGCTGACGTTTGACCACTATGTTGCTTCTGTTGTACAGAAAGCCTTCTACATACATGGCCCACCTCATAAGTAAGTGCGTCTTGTCCAGGGACAAGGAGGTCATAACATCTCCGTATTCTTCCTTTATAAGGCCCATCACTGAGTACAACACCCCTTTTGGCATGTACCTTGCAAAGCAACATGTAGGAACTGGAGAGACCACTGAGGTTCCTCACCAGGAGAACCCAGGGCTTCAAACAACTACCATACACAGATAACCTAAAAGCCCTATCCCTCTACTCAGTTTCATATAGCCTCCTCAGAGGTGACCTCTGTCTGGCATACAAGGTGATCACGGACCCAGCCTTGATGAGATTGCTTTATATCTGCAAGTCAAGTTCCACTAGAGTTACCCGCACTCGTAGCCTCAACCTAGTCTGTGACATCAACAGGACTTGTAGGTGGGGCAGATTTGTGTCCTAGAGACTTTCCCATATGTGGAATAGACTTCCCTCTCCACTTCAAGCAGAGTACCTCTTTACCCCTTTTTAAGTGCAAACTGAATGGGAAACAAAAAATACACCCCTGGGATTCCACCTGTGTCCCTGGTGGACAGGAGCATTCGGTGCTGAATTGTCTAAACATGGGCTGAACTCTTGGCTAGGCTTATTAAGGGTCTCAGGGCCAATAGTCTAGTAAAGTACAGTTTTGTACCTACCATAAATGTAGATGTTCGAAGATCCACATTGCTGCAGTCCTTACACTTGGGTAGTCCGCTGTCCTCGGTCGGCCCGAATATCAAAGTATTAGGCTGACGTCGGTCAAGGCGCTTAAGACTGACATCAGGACGTCGGGGTACAAATGCGCATGACCGACGTCATATCCTCAGTCTTTTCTTGCCCCAGATGTCAGAAGACCCTAAACAGAAAGGTCAAAACCAAAAGACAGCAAAAAACAACCAACCACCCTGCACTAATCATATGAACAATATATACAATATGCACAATATTCACAACCCAAACCACACAACCGCCTCTAACAACAGAGGGGAAGGAGGGAGGGTAATTGACTGCAGCAATGTGGATCTTCGAACATCTACATTTATGGTAGGTACAAAACTGTACTATGTTCTTCATCTCACATTGCTGCAGTCCTTACACTTGGGTAGAATCCCAAAGCAGAGGTAAGGGAGGATGGCAAAACTATAAAGTAGTAGGAGCTGCCAAAATGCCCTGTAAAATAGCAGTGGCAAACCCAGCCCTAGATTTAGAGTAAAGTGGAAGGTGGTAATGCTTAGAGAAAGTATGCACTGAACTCCAAGTAGCTGCCTCCAAAATATCTTTAGTTGCCACCCCTTAAAAAGCTGTAGAAGTGGCAGTAGCTCTAGTGGAATGAGGCCTAATCCCAGCTGGAATCTCCTTACCATGATGGGAATAACAGAAAGCAATACAAAACACAATCCACTTAGAAATAGTTTGTTTTGACACAGGCTTGCCCTGAGAACCCAAAGCAAAAGAAACAAACAACTGCTGAGACTGCCTGAACCCTTTAGTTCTGCTCAAATAATATCGCAACTGCCTGTGTATATCCAAAGTGTGCAAAATCTTTTCCCCTTTATTTTGGGGGTTTGCATAAAAAGTAGGCAAATGAATAGTTTGGTTTAAAGCCACACTAGAAACCACCTTAGGCATAAAGGAAGGATTAGTACGGAAAGATACCCTATCCTTATGGAAAATTAAGAAAGGCTCAACTGCCATAAGGGCCTGTAATTCAGAAACCCTTCTCGCAGAGGTAATGGCCAACAAAAAGCAGTCTTCCATGATAAATATTTCAACTCGGCAGTAGCTGCAGGCTCAAAAGGTTGTAGAGTGAGTTTCTCCAACACAAAATTGAGATCCCAAGCAGGAGTAGGAGCTCTACGTGGGGGTCTTATATTCTTTGCCCCTCTAAGGAATTGCTTAAACAAAGGATGAGAAAACAATGGTGGATCACAGTCATAGTGAGCAGAAATTGCTGCAGCATGAATCTTAATAGAAGAGAAGGACAAACCTTTGTCCAGTAACTCAGCAAGATATTGAAGAGCCACACTTAAATTAGGCTTAGCAACATCAAATTCCTTTGCTGCACTCCAAAATAAAAATCTCTTCCATTTATCTGCATACTTTCCTTGTACTAGGCCTTCTGGCCTCCAAAATAACATTCAAAACTTGCTGTGGAAGCTGAGACCCTCCAGGGTTTAAAACAGAATATGCCAGGCTGTTAGGTGAAGAGAGTGAAGTTTGACATTGAGTAAATGACTGTTCTCTTGAGACAGCAGGTGTGGAATCGAAGGCAAAGGCCATGGAGGCTCCCGAACCAGACTTCTCAGTAATGGGTACCAGTGCTGTCGAGGCCAATCTGGAGCTATTAGAATCATCTTTGGCTTGTCCTGTTTGACCTTTAGGAGTACCTTTGGGAGGAGAGGCAGAGGTAGAAAGGCATACACATGAAGATTGCTCCAATTGAAAGAAAGAGCATCCACTTTCCAAGCTGTGGGATGAAACCTTTTTGTGCAAAACTTTGGCAGCTGGTAGTTTAGTGGAGAAGCGAACAGATCTATGTCTGGAGTTCCCCATGACACTGTCAATTTCTGAAAAACATGAGGATCCAATTTCCACTCGTGGGGATCCATAATTCATCTGCTCAACACATCTGCTAAGGAGTTCTGTGCTCGGCAGAAACCTTGCCTGAAGATTGAGCTGTAAACTGAGAGCAGTCTCCCACAAAATCATTGCTTGTCTGCATAGAGGATAAGAATGTGTTCCCCCTTGCTTGTTGATGTACCACATGACAGTTGTGTTGTCTGTTAGCACCAACACCTGCCCTGGAAGAAGTAAATCCTTGAAAGCTATTAATGCAAATTGGACTGCTAACATCTCCTTCAAGTTGATATGTAGATGTTGTAGTCTGGCAGGCCACGTGTCTTGTATCCACTTTCCATTTAGATGAGCTCCCCAAGCTTTGTCTGAGGCATCTGTCGTTAGAATCTGACTCGCCTCTGGCCGGGTCACAGAGAGTCCCTTGTTTAGGTGACATTCCTGAGCCCACCACAAAAATTCCTTTTGAATGCAAGGTATTATCTGAATGACAGTGTCCATATCTTGGCAGTGCTGTGTCCATACATTTTGAGATACCATTGTAGCTTCCTCATATGCAGTTTGGCATTGGGAAGCACCAGAATACAAGATGCCATGAACCCCAAGGCTTGAAGGACTGTCCTTGCAGTCAGCCTGGACTGATGAGACAATTGATGGAAGTAAAGGGAAAGATTCTTTTGTTTGTCCGGGGTCAAAAGGCCATCTGGGATGCTGTATTCAGTCTCACACCCAGAAAGCACATGTCTTGAGAGGGTACTAGACTGGACTTTATTTCGCTCACAGAATACCCCAGGCATCTTAGCACTGCTATCACATATTGCAAATGATGAAGAAGCTCGTCCCTTCCTTTGGCCAGAATCAGGCAATCGTCCAAATAAGGATAGATCTGTATTCCTTTTAGCCTGAAGAAAGCTATCACTGGAGCCAGTACCTTTGTGAACACTCTGGGTGCAGTAGATAAGCCAAAGGGCAATGCAGAGAACTGATAATGAGAAGTCCCAGCTCGAAAACGCAGATACTTCCTGCAACTTAGCCTGATAGGAACATGAAGGTAAGCTTCCTTGAGATCCAGAGTCACCATCCAGTGATCTTTGCCCAGCAGAGGTAAAAGCTGTTGTAACGTCAACATTTTGAACTTGGGAATGTCCAGATAAGTGTTGAGGATAGATAAATCCAAAATTGGTCTCCACGTGCTCCCTTCTTTGGTACTAGGAACAGGCGAGAATAAAATCCTAGGCCTACTTCTGGCAGAGGGACCGGCTGTATGGCCCCTATTTGCAGCAGCAGAGAAATTTGTTTGTGAGCTTCTATTCTTTGCTGAGGAGGAACGTCTGGCATGCCTTTGAAAGGAGGCAAGGTATGGAAATAAAACCTGTAACCTTGGTGTATAATATCCAATACCCATCTGTCCTGGGTAATTAAACTCCAATTTTCTTTGAAGAGTGCCAACCTTCCTCCCAAAGGTGCTGCCAGACAAGAAGGCTCTGGCAGCTGAAAAGGTAGGTCATTGGGCCTGTTTACGAAAGGACTGGCCCCTGCCCTCACCGAAGACTGTGCAGGTGAACTCCCTGTTCTAGGTCTGAAAGAGCCCTGAGCTCTACCCCTACCACGCCTAGATCTTCCCCTAGACTGTGAATCATAAGAAGGCGTCCACCCCTTAGCAGGCCAATTCCTACTAAACTTCGGAGGCTGAACTTGCAAAAAATCTTTAACAGTCTGCATAGACTTAGCCTTGTCCTCCATTTTCTTTAAAACTGCCTCCACAGGTGAACCAAACAATACATCAGACTGTAAAGGAGCATCTAAAATCCTTGTCTTAACATGGTCAGATAAGTTCTGATCCCTCAGCCAGGCGTGCCTGCGAAGAACTGACCCAGTGGCAGCCACCCTAGACGAGGCCTGTACAGCATCAAATCCACATTGTAAAGAATGCTTACCCACCTGTTCAGAAACATGTACCAAATCTTGTAATTCTTTACACTCAATGCCTTCCGCCAGAGCATCTACCTTAGACTTCAATTGAGAAAGAAGATAGTTTTGATATTTCAACATGTGAAACTGGCAATTCAAAGCCCTCATAGCTAAGGTGGAAGAAGTATAGACTTTCTTTCCCCATCTATCCAAAGCTCTGGCCTCTTTATCCGGAGGAACCGGATTTTTACCACAGAGGCCTTGACACCCTTAGGTCCCTGACTAACTGTTTCTGGGTCCCCTAGGACTCTTATACAGATATTTATGAGCTTCAGGCACCCTGTAATACCTGTCCGGTTTAACAGGAGCAGGAGGCAAAGAATCAGGATTAAGTGAAGCCTCTGCAAACACATCTTCCACAACATCCAGAACAGGTGGTATAGCCAAAGGCCTATGCTGGGGTAAAAGCAAAAATTCCCTAAGCCTTTTCCTGGAATCAGAGAAGTCCTGACCTTCCCACTTAAAATGTTCCCTCATGGAATGAAGAGTCTCTGAAAAAGAAAAATCCTCTGGAGGAGAAGCAGAAGGAGTCGAATCATCCACATCAGAATAAGGAGAATACTCCTGCAAGTCTTCAGCCGAAGACTCTGAAACATCCGAAACCTGCTCAAAACTCCCCAACTCTGGTTCCACCCTAGGCCTCTTATCAGGAGGGGGCAAAGAACCTCTAATCAAAGTAATTAAATCTTCTGCCATTTTGAGCATGTGCTTCTTGGGCACAGATCCTGAAGAACTAGGAGTGACACCAACAGAAGCTAAACCTGGCCTGCCTCTGGGAGAAGCCTTGGAAACAGAAGGAGAGGGCCTAACCACCCTAGGAAGGAGGGAGTACAGCAACCTGAGAAGTCCCTTCAGCCTGACCTGCCTCCTGAGAGGCCACATCCTGCAATATCAAAGTCTCCCCCTGGGACTCCAGAGAAGCCTTCGGTGGAACCACCGGTTCCACTGACCTCTAAAGAACCGGCGTCCGCACGGACGACTCTTCTTGCCTGGGTTTAGCTGCTTTGTCTTTGCGCTTCTTGAAGAAGCGGGCCGGAGCATCCGGCGGCATATTGTAATTGCACCGCTTCCGAAGACCAACCTGGCACAATCTAACCTTCGCTAATAGTGCGCTTATTAAACCTAGCACAAAAGCGACACCCAACAACGCCGTGCTCAGGCCCCAAACAAGGAATACACAAAGTATGATAATCTCTATGCGGTATCTGCTTCCCACAAGAAATACAGTTATTCACTTTTTCTGACATCCGGTAAACCACTGAGGCAAGAAAAACTAAAATATTCCAACGGGTACTTAGCCAACTTTGACTCGGTCTGAAACTCCGAATTCGAAAAATTTCAGAACGCCGAACGGCACTTGCAACGCTGCTTCTGCATCGGACCATGCGGCAAAAAAGACTGAGGATATGACGTCGGTCATGCGCATTTGTACCCTGACGTCCTGATGTCAGTCTTAAGCGCCTTGACCGACGTCAGCCTAATACTTTGATATTCGGGCCGACCGAGGACAGCGGACTACCCAAGTGTAAGGACTGCAGCAATGTGAGATGAAGAACATCCTCCAATTGTCCTATTATAAAAGAAACTTTATATAAAATAATGAGATATTTAAGTGATAATAAGTTCAAAGAAGCCATGTACAATATAAGGTTTATTAACCCCAATCCTCTTGTCATCTTTTTTCATATACAAGACCCCTCTCTTAACAGAGTTCAATCTCAATCCCAAAAATGAGAATGTAATATTACATATTTTTCTAACTTCAAAAGAATACTGAAAACACCAGCTAAATAAGTAATTATAGACAACAAAATAGAATTAATTTTTTTATAAAGTGAAAGCCTAAAAGACTTCCAGAACAAACACATTCCTTTAATTTCCTCCATTTTCTCTTTCCATTTAGTTTCTATCTTCTTCTTCTTCTTTCTGCTTTTCCCAGTTAGGGGTCGCCACAGCGGATCACCTGTCCGCTCATGACTGACCGTGGAGTTTTACGGTGTCGAGTTGCCAGCTCTTGTTTTCCAAATTCCACTTCTATCATATTAAATTTAATTCCACCAATCCTCCCTCTCAAATTCTAAACCTTGACTCGTCTTTATTTAAAATAAAACGTATTACCTGAATAATCTATTGCATTTCTTTCATCGCTGCATCCATACTCACTGAATTTGTTGTTCTAATATCATCTGCACAATTTAACAAAACTAGGCATTTTTATCCCTTCAGTAGAAGTATAACTTAGAACATCCCTCTCCTTATTCATATACATTGCATTCATTACGAATACAAATAATGTACCACTCAAATGGACAACCTTGTCTAATACCCTCTTCTAACTGTATACCTTTCCTCAACCATCCATTTATCATAATCTTCACTATATTACAGTTATATGCTGAAATACGCACATTTCTAATATTTTTGCTTATAGGTTCATAGGTAGGTACTAGGCTATCGGCCTAAGTAAGCCTAGCCAACAAGGTTCCCTGGCTTACGCCACCCAAGAAAGTTAATTTCCTTTGCCCCTGTCGAGCTGAGCCACAGAAGTGATCTTCGTAGTATATTTCCTATTTCCCATCCATTCATCGAGATTTTTCTTGAAGAGTGCTAATGAGGAACTTTGCTTGACACAGATGGGTAGCTTATTCCAGAGTATAGGAAGTCTCTGGACAGGAATCTATCCCTCCAGCATGTCCTGTTTATTGTGGTGACAAGGTTTAGGTCCCTAGAGCATGTAGCTAAGAGGGATTGGGATTTCTTTAGGTGTAGCATGTCCAACAACTCTGGGTTTAACGTAGCTTTATAGGTTAAGCAGAGATCTCCTTGAAGTAGGCGATATGCTACAGAGTAAAGCTGGAGTTTTTTCAGACGGTCAGTGTAGGGCATCAGTTTGAGGCCAGTAATCCTCTTTGTGAGGTACTTCTGTGGCCTTTCCAGCTGCTGCAGATGTCTTGTGAGGTACATTCCAAAAGGGGCATTGTACTCTATAATGGGTCTAATGAGTGCCGAGTAGAGGGGAACAATGACCTCTTTTTTCCTGGATGAGAACCCTTTTGTGTGTGCCACATAGAAGGATTTCCTGACTACTGTGGCAATGTGATTATCAAAGGAGAAACTACTGTCCACCTGGGTCCCAAGGTCTCTTATCACACATTCTGCATGAAGTAGACTGCCGTTTATGTGGTAGTTCATGGGTACACCGTTTTTACTAAAGGGGACGACAATGCACTTTTTGGCATTGAGCTTGAGGCCATGCCTCTGACACCAGGCTCAGTGAGGCCCATCTGTAGAATGTCCACATCATTTGGGGACTCTACTATGGCACCTAGTTTGCAGTCATCTGTGAATTTCTTGAGCCAAAGGCCTTCTGTGTTCGCCTGTACTTCAGAGAAGGAGATACCAAACAGAAAAGGTCCCAGGACTGAACCCTGTGGTACTCCACTTGTCACCGATTTGAGGTCAGATTTGGAGTCTGCAACTTTTACAGTGTGGGTTCTGTCAGTGAGTCAGTTGGCAACCCATCTTGTGACGTAGGGATTTATACCTAGTTTAGTGAGTTTAGCTATAATCCCAGAATGAGGGATGGTGTCAAAAGCCTTGGCGAGGTCAAGATAAGCTGTGTGAACCACCTTACCCTTGTCTACGGCTTTGGTGGCTGCCTCAAAGAAGTCGATCAGGCTTAGAAGGCGTAATCTGCCTTTCACAAACCCGAACTGGGTGGGGTCCAGAGTTTGGAGGTTACCAATGTCTTTGTTTATGAGTTCCATGATGATACGTTCCATGGCCTTGCAGACCAGGCTCGTCAGGCTAATAGGGCGATAGTTCCCAGGATGAGTGGTGGCTCCCCCTTTGTGGAGTGGGATAACTGTTGCTGTGTGCCATTCAGTGGGCACAAGGCCTGACGTGAGACTATGATTGAACATGGTGCTTAGGTGGAGAGCCAGTTCATTCTGAAGTTCATGTAAAACGCAGTGTGGAATGTTGTCTGGTCCCATGGATGCTGTGTTCCGGGTTTTAGAGACTGCAGCTTTTACCTTTATAGATGTGATTACAGGGACTCTGCATTCTTCCTGTATAGATAAGGGCCCTTTAGGGGGTGAGAGGGTAGTAAAGTTAGCACTGAACCTATCTGCCAGGATGCTGGCAATATCAGTTGGTTCTGTAATTTTCCTGATATTGTGTTGTAACTCAGAGCAGATCTGGGTGTTGCCACTGAGATTCTTGACATAGCTATAGAATGCTTTGTGGCTGCCCTTAGAATCAGTGGTAATTTTGTTTTTGCAGCTAGCTTTGGAGGATCTTATAAGGGATCTCAGCTTCTTACTGAGGCTGGCCAGGGAGCTCCTCCACTCATGAGATTTTACTCTCTTTTGCAACAGTTTCGTCCTTCTGTTGTAGATTTTGTTTATGGCAGGGGACCACCAGACTGGCTTCCTTTATTTGGAGGATAGCATCTTGGATCTGCTTGGGATAGCACAATCCATGCATTTGTGTAAATGCTTAGAGTGTATCTGTGTAGGATTCAGCAGTCGTAACTATACTGCCCATCTGCATGGGTGTTATGAAGTTTGCCACTTCTGTCTTAAGAAGCAGGAAGTTGGCTTTGGAGAATTTTTTTACCATGGTTTCCTTAATGGTGGGTGGGGGCAGGATGCGGATATCTAGGGTGATTAGCTTACGGTCAGATCTAACCAACAAGGAGTTGACTTCAGGTGTGGAACACCGGTCACTCGTGTTGGTAAGGACTAGGTCTAGGATATTGTTGCCCCTGGTGGGGGTGTGGATAAGTTGATCCAGGGCATTGGAATTCATGAATTCCAGAAAGCGTTGAGCGAAGGAGTTGGTACATGAGTAGTTTTCCCAGTTAATGGTGGGGTAGTTGAACTCACCCATTATTAGGGTGTTTGGTTGAACCCTAATATTTTCAAGAAAAGAGGAACGGGAATCCTGGGGCATGGTGGGGGATCTGTAGCAAGCTACAATTTGGATTGCAGTTTTGCCCAGAGTTAGTTGCACTTGGATAACCTCGGATGCATTATGCTACGCAACTAGCCTGGAGGTGTGGATATCCTTAATGAATATGGACACATCTCCGCCTTTGGTATTCTGGTCCAGGTTAGATGGCAGAAACGTGTGGTATGAGTTATAGCCTGGTAATGCAGGGGTGCTCTCTAGAGCCTTGAACTAGGTCTTAGTCACTGCACAGATATCGATGTTCTCCATTTTATGGGGTGCCTTGAGTGAGTGCATTTTGATATTTAGGCTTCTAGCCATGAGTAGCATTACTCTCAGTTTTTGCTTGCTGTTCCTGTTATGGTGGTGAATTTGTCATTTGAACCCTGCCTAAAAAAGGCACTATAGGTGCGGCAAGACCCTTAGCCAGTATCCGGAATCCCATTGGCGAAAGGTGCAGGCCATCGCTGGCAAAGCATCGTGGTCTGTCGACCATGTCATCCCAGGCAACAGATACTGGATTCCCTTAGAATGATACCAGAAGCTTAGCCAATTGCTGAAGCCAATCATTTTGTCCTTGTACTGCAGTATCATTCTGGGCGATGGCAGGATGCTACACAGGGCTAGGGTCATACCTGCCTGGGCTACAAAATCAGAGAGCTCTTCTATGTCTCTTTTCATGTAGTCCAGGGAAGTACGTCTCAGGTTTTTCACACCAACATGGACAAGGACAGAGTCATACCTGCACTTGTTGTGGAGTGACCTGAGTGTGTAGGTTATGTGGCTGATCCTGGCACCCAACAGACAGCTGACAGTAACCTTCTCCTTGTTTAGCCTGATGAGTGGGACATCAGTGTGCCTGACTATAGAGTCACCCATGACTAGTGTGTTGGGTACGTTGTTTTGCCTTATGGGCTGTGTTTTTTTGGCACACCGAGTCTGTGGGTTGTGTGTCATTTGGGTTGTGTTGGGGGTGGAAGTTGCTTGCGTTTCTGCTTTGGAGGTCTCTGTTGCTTGAGGAGATTACTATTGAGAGCCTCCAAATGTTTTTGTGTTTCTATGTGTGGATTTTGGTGGTGTAGGTTTAGTGGGACTATGTGATGAGTGTGGTGTGGTGCAAGTGTTTATCTTCTCCTCTTGACTGTCAAGTTCAGTCTTGGTTGGAGAGAGCTTTACCTTCAATTTGGCTAGATAAGTGCATCTCCCACAGGTTGTGGTGTTGGGTGGTGGGAGGAGAGGATTGTCTGTGTATATGAGGCAAATGCTACATTGCTCCAAGATGCCCAGACTTATCAGATAGACAGGAGAGAACACTGGGAGCTTACCCTTGGACATGCCTGACATGCCTGCATAAAAAAACTACTTTCCTCTAGACAAGTGAGGAAAGTGAGTATAAGAGCTGTACCTATGTCAAGTATATCCCACAATACTGAATAATGGACTGAATCAAAAGCTTTACTTAAATCTCCTACCATAATTTTGCCTGAACATTTCTAACTACTACATCCTGTACTAATTCCCTAGTTATTAATAAATCTTGAACCTTTTTACATTGTATACTAAACATGTTCATTTACATTATTTACTTTTTCTTCCATCCTTTTTTGTAAAATTTTCATAAACAGCTTGTAATCCCCATTTTATTTAATACAACTGGTCTCCCAATTCTGTATTTTCCTTTTTCTCCTAACAGCTCTGCATAGCTCTTTATACATAAAACCTTTATTCAACCATTCACTTGCTCTGCAGTCAAATTTTTATACATTCTATGTTATATTCCATCTAGTCCTGCAGCTGAATCTCAGTAGTCTTAACACCTGTTCTAGCTAATCTATTTTTATTTTTCTAAATCCTCATTCTCCAAATTAAAAAAACACTAGTCTTCCATTCCTTCATTGTCTCTGTTCTCTGCTCTTTAAATAATGTCCTAATATGTTCTTTTAGCATATTCATAATCTTCTCCTGTGTATTACACATTTTACCTGAAGAATCTTTCACGTCTGTCATTACACTACTATTCTCTATAATTATTTTACTTAAAAATGGTGCATATTCTTACGTTTTTCCCTTTCAGAAAATCTTTGTTTATACAATAAATGTTCTATTTTTTCTTATTCAACTCATATAGTTTTGTTCCTTAATAAGGAAATGTTCATAATTCTTCTCTAAACAATTGACCATGAGTTGGGTGAGGAAGGGTCCTGGGAGTGCATCCCATGATTAAGCCTTTGATGGAAAAACAGGCCTAATAGGGAGGAGCTGGTCTTCAGCTGATCTGTGGTGCTTTTGTTAATGAGTGATGTCCTCATATTAAGCTTACTGCATAACTTTCCTTGGCACACTGCTAGGGATGCCCAGAAGATTGTAGCTATATATTATATGTGTTTATAAGTGTGTCTGTCTCCTGCATTGTGGAAGCAGTTGTGTGGGTATGTTAAAGAGTCAGGAACAAAAAAGTATATAAACTGTGGCCTGCTTTATAAAGCTGTTTTAAGTGTACCACTACCATTTCTTTCAAAATACATCTTCCTGTTATTCCAAAGTGTTTTCCCCCTTACTCATTTTATGAGTATCGTGCCCTTAGTATTTCTAGTAATTATAATTGTGTTCTTAAAAAAATCTTGATAACCCCAGAATGACTTGTAAATTTAGCTTTTAGTTCATTTAGACTCAAAGGGTCACAAAGATGCCGCTTGAGTCACAGTCCTTTACAGTCATAAAGTGGGACTTAAAGGCAGCGGTTCACTGGTAACATGACTGGTAGGAATCATTGTGATTTTTTTTTAAATGATTTCTTAATTAAGGCACTACTGTACATGTGGAATATTTTTAACAGTAACCACATTTTTGCTGACTGACTATCTCTCCATTGAAAACAAAAATCCAACTAGACTGAGTATAGTGAAGATGATGAAGATTACTATTACCTAGCTTTGCTATCCAGCCTTGCACCCTTATGAGTTGTACCCAGTCCCTGACGCACCCCTGTGCCACCAACATCCATAGTGCTTGCTAGACAAGTAGGGAGTGGAAGCAGATTACAGAGCCTTTCTTCTGTATGCACCATCAACGTACTAGGAGAAAATTCACATGAACACACGGAGGAGACAAGACATGCACTGTCTGCACACAAGGTATCCTTGCCAAGAATTGATCTGCATAACCTCTTACTGTGAGCAGAGTGCAACAGTGGTACTCCCTGCTGCAGTGAGCCTTCCATCTGCACTGTAGGGTGGACACATTTAAATCTTACTCTTGTCCATATGGCTATTAATGTAGAACCTAAACCGGTTTGCTTGCCTTTTAATCTCTTACCAAATATGCCTCTGTTTCTGACTAAATATATTGCCAGATAGCAAATTCCTGTATTGCATTATTCTCTCATTTCTACATGATCTTGCCATAATCTCATATCATCTTTTCTCCCTGTAACAACCCATTCACTTCATTTATTTTTTTATACCTTTCCCTATCTTTATATAAATCAACATTCCCTTCCACTATAACCCAAATTTCACTGTGATCTTAAAATCCTGTCACTAGTACTCCTTGTTTAACAATTACTAAACTTTGACACTAAAAAATAGTCAAATACTGTTCTTTTTTCTCCTCTTCTATACATCCAAGTCTCTAAATTTTTAAATGTCCATATTTTATAATGTTCTTTACTACACTGACCTCATATGCCTTGTTTTGTCCTAAATTACAATTAAAATTCCCTGCTACATTTATCTCTATATTAACTGCTACACATTGGATTATCTTTCTAAACATCTCCTCTCTCTCCTTTTTTTATTACATATGCATATACTGCAATATTTCTAATAACATGTTTCATTCATCTTACATTAATAACAGCAATTCTAACAAATGTAACATCTAACAATTTGACCGTGCCTTTATATTATACAAGTATTCCTGAGCAAGCCTCTTTCCCTAAATTCCATATAGCATTTTTTTCCTACCACACTTCGGTTTGGTATCTTTCTAATTTTAACAAAATCTAATGTATTCTAGTATAATACCATCTCTATCCAACTTTTTACACCACTCCAAAAATACCTATTCTCCTCTACAACTTTTTACAACTATTCGCATTTAATGTAGAACTTTACATGTAACTCTACCTTAAGTAATGTGTCTTCATCCTTTCCCTTTCTTGTTTCCTTTTTGAGGTCTTCTATATTCTTCATATTCCTTTCTCTCACCCTTTTGCCATTATCATTTCTTTTTTGTTCAACACTATTCCAGATAACATAATCACCGTGACTTATCTTTCTATATTTAAATCTTCCTTTGCTCCATCTTTTTATATTATTTGTTCCCAATCCATAACGCTGTTTTTTCACATTTCTACTACTTCTAGCTCCTTTTCTGCAACTTTAACCTTTTTACCTTGTTCCACTACTTCCTCTATTATGTCAGAATCTACCTCATTTTCTTTTTCTTCACATTCTCCCCAAATGTCCCACTTTCTTAGATTTATAACATTTTGGCTCACAATTCCTTGCATCGTCTTATACCCCCACATAAAAAACATCTTCTTTTCTCACATTTATTAATTAAATGATCAGTGTTTTCCACAAAAAACATGTTTTTGGCTGTCCCCAATATCTAACCATGCCTCAGTCTCCTTCAACATTAGCAATACTTGGAATATGCATAATACTGTTATTTTCAAGTTTCAATACGACATTACAATCCCAGGCCCCAGTCCCTAAAGTCCCTATCATACACTGTGGATAAAGTAATCATCATTACATATATTTAGAAAGTGTTTTTCAACTTCAGTCCTAAATTCAATATACATTTTTTCTTAGTTTCCCTAAAACAATAGGGCTTGGGTATATATAAGCTCCACTGTGAACAGTTTCTTTTTCTCATATTCCTCTATAAATTTCTCCATTACCTGCCCAGTCTCAAAAATAATGTCACAAAAATTAATGTAAACGCTCTTACCTCATTTGGTTTAATCCCGAGCATCTTAATTACTTCGTCCCATACCTTATATCTGTCCATTTCTGCATCTTCTTCTTTTCGATCCACACTTTATTTAAACATATTTCTTCCTTTTCTCTCTTACTACCTATCCCTTCTTTAACTGTATCTGCATACATTCACTCTGTTGCGCTTCCTCATTCTGTATCCTGTCCATAGTCTCTCCTCACAGCACGTCCTTACCATTTTCTAGCTCACTTTCATCCATTCCAAAAATATATCATCTCGCAACCCTCCTGACTGGAGGGTTGTAACAACACAACCTTGTGTTGTAGCTTCTGACAGGAATAAGTTCCGCTGTAACAAATCTTCAGAGTCTATACTTGCTGCATCCAGCACCTTAACCTGCTTGAAAAGGCTTCACTGCCTTTTCCACAGTGTCCATCACACCATACTCTCTTCACTTCAGATTCCTTCTCTGGTAAATTCAAACACATCTGCTGTCTGAATAACAGCACCAAAAGCACAACAATCATTGCCTCTATCTTCTCTGACCTCCATGTTTGTCAGAAGTCAAGAAGTGCCACAGCGATAAGAGTCTCAGTACACAAAAATAGTAAGGGAAGATCCCCGATGCCCTGAAGAAATTTCTCCCAGTAGTGTAAATACCACCACACGTCTTTCCTCAGAAGAGGCCACTAGTCCAGTGAGACAAACCTAGTCAACACAAGGATAAATAAAAATAAAATAAATCAAAATACAGGATGCCCTGAGCTTCAGTAACAGTTGCTCCTACTACACTGTTAGACAGCGGAGGTAAGAGTTTTAGTAGCAAATTCTGCAGTATAGTGTGACAGACTAAAGTGTAGAAAGAGACGAAACAGTAGATACATAAATGGGGAAATTTAATTAGCTAGTGCCTTGCAAAGATCTCAATAGCACTATCAAAGTAAGGACTAAAACTCTTGTACAGTCTTATGTGAAAGGTTAGGGAAGGGGTTGGGTTTCACCTTTTACCTGGGCAAAGTAAAGAGTTAACATCCAGACAGAAATATCAACATCTATTAAGAATTGGGTCATCTGATAATTTAGAGTAGTTTTCATGCAGAACATTTTCTTGGTTGTGCTTCCGACTTCCCAGAACTGGAGGAGTGAAGCATCAGACCCAGTCATACAGCATTCTTTCCATAACTTATCTTGCTTGGACATGGACATTTATTTCAGCGGGTATAGTGTGCCAGAGTAGAGTTTATACACTTGCACAAATGCATATATACAATAAATCAAACCACATTTGGAGCTTGAGACTTGTAAGATAGGGATTTTTCCATTTTCAGTCAGGGGACAGACTATCCCAACTTACCTCTTAACAGGATTCAAATCAAAATACTTTAGTTCTTATCAGTCAGAAACCTCACCCAAGGACAGTTCCAAGCTTGATTTCTCACCCTTTTTATAGAATGATAATGATTAATCATTCAGTCACTAACACTTTATGAAAACCAACCAACACAACTAAACCCGGGACTACATCTATAAGTGGAAAAATGCAAGTTTAGGACAGGAAAAGTTAAGTACAGTTGTGTACACTTACCATAAATGTAGATGTTAGAGTGTATTCACTGCTGCAGTCATTACATTTGGGTAATCTGCTGGCAGGTTGCCCTCAGTTGGCCTGAATAACAATGTCTTGGGTCCTGCGTTGGATGCGGTCTCCTCTTCCATGATGTCAGGTCATCAGGGGTATAAAACATGCAAACAATGCCAATTTAATCAGTTTTTTTTTGCCCCAGATGTCAGGTGCCCCCCAAATGGGGAGCAAAAATATATATAAATAAACTGTAAATATACAAATGCACCTTAGAAACATAAAATTTACCTTCAACTAAAAGCAAATACACCACAAAGGCTTTTGAGTATAGTGAAGGAAAGAAAAGGTATAGCATGGGGGATGGCGGGTGGGTAACCCGGACTGCAACAGTGAACACACTCGAACATCTACATTTATGGTAAGTGTACACAACTGTACTATGTTCTTCGAGTTTCACTGTTGCAGTCATTACATTTGGGTAGAATCCCAAAGCTATGGATGGGAGGATGGAACTAAACAGCATTAGGAGCAGCTATAATGCCCAGCAGGACTGCAGTGGCAAAGCCTGCCCTAGATTTAGAGAAGAGAGGTAAATGATAATGCTTTGTGAATGTATGAACAGAGCTCCAAGTAAGAGCTTCTAGAATGTCTTTGGTTGGGATCTCTCTGAGAAAAGCTGCTAAAGTAGAGGCAGCCCTGGTGGAATGGGATCTGATACCCTTGGGCACAGATTTACCATGGTGCAAATAGCAGAAACGAATGCAGTGTCTTATCCATTTAGAAATACTTTGCTTTGATATAGGTTCATAGGTTCATACTAGGCTATCTGCCCTGGGGCAGTTATAAGCCTAGCCCGATTTTGTATGGCTTACGCCACCCCTTGATTTGAGTATACTGTGCCCTTTTTAAGGTTTAGTTTACTGTGCCTCTGTCTAATAGTGACACGGGAGTAATCCCTGGGACAAACCTATGATCCCCCATCCACTTATCGAGATTCTTCTTCAAGAGATTCAGTGAGGTGCTCTGCCTCACATGAACTGGAATTCTATTCCAGAGCGAAGGGAGCCTCTGGGTTATGAACCTGTCCCTCCAGCAAGTTCTATTTATTTCTGTGCTAAGGTTCAAGTCCCTCGTGTGGCTCTAAGGGATTTAGATTTACTGAGGTGGAGCATGTCCATTAATTCGGATTTGACATAGCTTTGTATGTCAGGCATAGATCGCCTCAAGTAGGCGGTATGCAACTGAGTAGAGCTGGAGTTTTTAACCGAGCAGCATATGGCATCTGTTTGAGACCCTTGATTCTCTTGGTGAGATACTTTTGGGGTCTTTCTAATTGCTGCAGGTGTCGGGTAAGGTACATCCCAAAAGGGCATTGTATTCTATGATGGGCCTGATGAGGGATGAATAAAGGCACGATTACCTCTCTTGATCTAGATGTGAAACCCTTCGTGATGAGGTGGGCTATGTAGAAGGTCTTTCTAACCACTTTGGCAATGTGGTTTTCAAAGGAGAGATTGCTATCAACTTGGGTCTCCAGGTCCCTAATAACTTTCTCTGTACTTAATGGGTTTCCGCCTATGTGGTAATTTGTGGGCACACTGTTTTTGCCAAAGGGTATGACTATACATTTTTTGGCATTTAGCTTTAAACCATGGCGCTGGCACCAGTTATCTGTCTCTGTGAGACCTTTTTGAAGGATGTTTGTGTCAGCTGGAGAGTTGATTATGGCGCCCAGTTTGCAGTCATCTGCGAACTTGGTGAGCCATAGTCCTCCCACGTTTGCCTGTACCTCGGAAAAGTATATACCGAACAAGAGTGGTCCCAGGACAGAACCCTGTGGGACGCCACTTGTGACCGGTTTCGAGTCTGACATGGCTCCAGCAACTCTCACTCTGTGGGTTCTGTCTTTGAGCCAGTTTGCGACCCATCTTGTGACATAGGGGTTTATATTTAAGCTGGATAGCTTATCTATGATGCCCGAGTGGGGTATTGTGTCAAATGCCTTTGCAAGGTCCAGATAGGCTGTGTGGACTACCTTCCCTTCATCTATGACTTTGGTGACCGTTTCAAAGAAGTCAACCAGGTTCAAAAGGCAGGATCTGCCCTTGACTAAGCTGAACTAGTGTCTGTAGGTCCCCAATGTCTTTGTTTATGAGCTCCATGATGATCCTCTCCATAGCCTTGCAGACTAAGCTAGTCAGGCTTATGGGGCGATAGTTTCCAGGGTCCGTAGAGGCTCCACCTTTGTGGAGTGGGACCACTGTTGCTGTACGCCATCCTGTAGTGAGGCTGAGATTGTACAGCTGTTTTATTTGAGGGATTAGTTCCTCTTGTAGTTCATGTAGGACGCAACCTGGGATGCCATCTGGTCCCATGGAAGCAGTGTTTTTTGCTTTGGAGAGGGCAGCCTTCACCTGAGCATCTGAGATGTTTGGGAGGCAGCCCTCTGCCGGGATAGATACTTGCTCTTTTGGTGGGGAGGGGGTGGAGAAGTTTGCACTGAACCTGTCTGCTAGGATATTGGCGATGTCTGTGGGTTCAGTGTATTTTTTGTCGTTTAAAATCAACTCAGAACAAGTCTGGGAGTTGCATCCCAGGTTTCTAACATAACTGAAAAAAGCCTTATGATTGTCTTTGGTGTCCTGTGCAATTTTTCTCTCGAAGCTGGCCTTGGAGGATTTTATGAGGGATCGTAATTTTTTGCTAGTACTGATCAGAGATGCCTTCCCTATTAGGGATTTTGCTCTATCATGTAGTAGCTTCCTCCTTCTGTTGTACAGTTTATTTATGGCAGGGGTCCACCAGACTGGACACCTGCCTTTTGATGATTGGGTCTTGGTTTTGTTTGGGATAGCATGATCCATGCATTCCTGGAGATGTCCGTAGAATGCATTTATATAGGATTCTGCAGTTTGGGCTGTAGTTTCCACTGGCCCTGGTGCCTTGAAGGATTCCACTTCGGTTTTGAGAAGTGAGAAGTTCGCTTTTGAGAAGTTTTTCACTATGGTTTTCTGGGCTGGGGGTGGGGTCGGGGAATAGCCTTCCCCTCTGATCCTGCAGCAAATGTTACCAGTAGTTGCTCAGACTTTCTTACAGATTTTGTCCTGTTAAAGTAGAATTTTAGTTGTCTGTGTTCATCCAATGAATCCAGAATCCACTCCCTCTTCTTCTACAGATTTGGGAAAAAAGTTGGCAGGTGAATGGTCTGGTTAAGAGCCATACTGGATACCGCCTTAGGCATAAAAAAAGGATTGGTCCTGAGGGCCACCCTGTCCGGGTAAAATATAATGACAGGCTCCACTGCCATGAGAGCCTATAGTTCTGAAACCCTTCTTGCTGAAGCGACTGCCAAAAGAAAAGCTGTCTTCCAAGACAAAAATTTTATACCTGCAGTAGCTGCTGGTTCAAAAGGAGGCAGGGTGAGTTTTTCCAGCACAAAATTCAGGTCCCATGCAGGAGTTGGTGCTTTCCTGGGAGGCCTTAAATTTTTGACCCCTCTGAGATACTGTTTAAGCAGTAGATGAGAAAAGAGGGGAGGCTCTGTGTTGTAATGAGCAGAGATGGCAGAGGCATTGATTATTATTGAAGAAAAATGATAGGCCTTTGTCAAGCATCTCAGTTGGTTTGTGTCTTTCGGCTTTTCCCGGTTAGGGGTCGCCACAACGGAACTCCGGTCCACTAATGATTGGCAGTAGATTTTTACGTACTGGCTTGCCGGGCCTAACGCACAACCTTCAATGAAAGAACGCCCATTCACACATGTCGCTACACAGAAGACGCTCTAACTGAGAATCGAACGGGCAGCGTCTAACTGTGAGGCGACTGAGGAATATTGGGCTTTGCTGTGTCTATTCCTTGTGCTTGGTTCCAAGCACAAAATCTCTTCCATTTATCAGCATAAGATTTTCTAGTACTAGGCCTTCTGGCTTCCAAAATGACATCCATCACAGGTTTATTGAGAGATGAGGTTTGAATAATTAGTTGGTTAGCCATACTGCAAGATTCAGAGTTTGGAGCTGAGTGTGCAGAATTTGATAGTTCTGCTGAGACAGTAGATGAGGTGTTTGAGGCAAATACCATGGCGGAAGGTGTGACATTCCTTTGAAGCGGGTACCAGTGCTGGCAAGGCCAGTCTGGAGCAATTAGGATAATTTTTGTTTTTTTCCTGTCTGACTTTTAGTAAGACCTTGGAGAGTAGAGGCAGAGGGGGAAAGGCACAGACTGATAGGTTTTTCCAGCTGAAGGATAGAGCATCCACGTTCCATGCTTTTTTGTGATGAGTTCTTGTGCAGAATTTGTCCAACTGATAGTTTTGGGGAGAGGCAAATAGATCTATGTCTGGGTTCCCCCATTTCTGTGTTAACATGCTGAAGATTTGTGGATCCAGTTTCCATTCATGTGGGTCCATAAGATTTCTGCTTAGGTCGTCTGCCAGAGTATTTTGCTTTCCTGGCAGGAACTGAGCTTGAAGATGTATTTGGTAAATCAAGGCTGTGTTCCACAAGACCATGGCTAGTCTGCAAAGGGGGTAGGAATGTGTACACCTTTGCTTGCTTATGTACCACATAACTGTGGTATTGTCCATCTTTATCAGTAGTTGTCCTGGATGAAGTAAGTCCTTGAAGGCTGTCAGAGCATTCTGAACAGCTAGCATTTCTTTCTGGTTGATATGCAGATGCATCTGGTTTGGGCTCCATTTGCCCTGAATGCATCTCCCTGCCAGGTGGGCCCCCCAAGCATAGCCTGATGCATCTGTAGTTAGGGTTTGGGTGGCAGGGGGTAGAGTGAATGACCTTCCCTTGTTTTGGTGACATGTCTCTGCCCACCAAAGAAACTCCTGTTGTAGGCAGGGAATGAGATGAATCATTGTTTCCAGGCTGTGACAATGTTGACTCCATAAACTTTTTAGGTACCACTGAAGTTTCCTCATATGCAGTCTCACATATGGAATTAGTAGAATGCAGGATGCCATGAACCCCAAAGCCTGCAGAATTTGTCTTGCAGATAGCTGGGTTTTTGTTGCTATTTTTTTGAAATATGTTGTCAACTGCCTTTGTTTGTCTGGTGTGAGGTAAGCCATCTGAGCAGTTGTATTCAAGCTTGCACCCAGGAATGTAATTATTGGAGAGGGTACCAGTTGTGATTTCTTTTAGTTTATGGTGTACCCTAGGCATGCTAGAAGCCTTTTTACAAATGCCAGATGTTGAAGAAGAGTGTCCCTGTCCTTGGCTTGAATGAGACAACCGTCCAGATAAGGATAAATTTGAATGTTTCTTTGTCTGCAGAATGCAATTACTGGTGCCAGGCACTTTGTAAAGACCCTGGGCGCAGTAGATAAGCCAAACGGCAGTGCAGAGAATTGGTAATGCAAAAAACCTGCTTTGAAGCAGAGGTATCTTCTGCATGATTCCCCTATTGGGATATGCAGGTATGCCTCTTTTAAGTCTAGAGTTACTAACCAAGCATTCTTGCCTAGCATAGGCAGTAGCTGTTGTAAAGTCAGCATTTTGAACTTTGGAATGTCCAGGAATGTATTGAGAATCAATAAGTCCAGTATTGGACGCCATGAATTGTCTTTTCTGGGTACCAGGAAAAGTCTTGAATAAAATCCTTGTCCTTTTTCCTTTTATGATACCGGTTGAATAGCCCCCATATCCATGAGGAACATGACTTGTTTCTGGGCCTCTGCCCACTGGCTTTGTGGCAGATCTGGCCATCCATTTGGAATTGGCAAAGTATGGAAATGAAGTTTGTACCCATGGGATACTATGTTTAATATCCACTTGTCCTGGGTAATTAACTGCCAATTTTGAGCATGAAGTGCTAGTTTTCCCCCCAAGGGGGCTGCCAAAGGATAAGTGCTTTGAGATGGTAGAGGAAAGTCATTGAGACTGCGTTGAACTTTGTTTCTTCCAGATTTGGAGGTGGAGGCACCCCATTGCTTTGACCTGAAAGAACCCTGTGATTGATATCTGGAGCCTTTTGAGCGCCTGTGTTTGCCCGGAGTAGCTCTGTTGGACACAGGAAAGGACCAATTTTTAGTAGGCCAGTGCCTACTGAACCTGGGTGGCTGCACTTGCAAGAAATCTTTTACAGTTTGCATAGATTTAGCTTTGTCTTCCATTTTCTTTAAAATCTCTTCTGCCTTATTACCAAACAGAGAATCATGCTGCAAAGGGGCATCCAACAATTTAGCTTTAACATGATCAGGCAGATTTTGCTCCTTGAGCCAGGCATGCCTTCTAATCATAGATCCAGTAACGGCGGCCCTACAAGAGGCCTCCAAGGAATAAACACCACATTGCAAAGTATGCTTTCCAACCTGTTCTGCTGAATGCAATAAATCCTGTAACAGTTTCCACACAATCAGAAATCATCATTTTCTGTTTCAGTAAGCCCATAACATGCTGTTGATATTTAAGTATATGAAACTGGCAATTTAAAGCCCCGATTGCCACGGTTGCAGATGTATAAACCTTCTTACACCATCTATCCAGCGCCCTGGAATCTCTATCAGAAGGGGTAGGATTTTTGGCTGTAGAAGCCTTAACACCCTTGGGACCCTGAGAAATAGTCTCAGGATCAGCAGCAGGATTTTTGAAAAGAAATTTGTGGGAGTCAGGGACCCTGTAATATTTGTCTGGCTTACTAGGAGCCGGAGGCAGGGAATCAGGAGCCATGCTTGATTCCCAGAACACATCAACAATGTCTAATACAGGGGGTACTGCCAAAGGCCTATGCTGAGGAAGGAGGAGGAAATCCCTAAGTCTCTTTTTTGATTCAGAAAAGTCCTGACTCTCCCAGAGAAAATGTTCCCTTAAAGTATGCAAAGTCTCTCCAAAAGAAAGATCCTCAGAAGGAGATGCAGATGGGATGGATTCCTCTGCATCAGAATACTCATAGGGTGGAATAGAAAATTCCTGATCAGAAGAAAAGGAAACCTGATCTAATCAGTGCCTTGTCTAGGCCTCTTAGCAGGGGGGTTGAGAACCCCTGATCAAGGTAATTAAATCCTCAGCCATTTTGATCATCTGTTTTTTAGGCATAGGGTCCTGAGCACGTGGCTCATGCGTCAAGTTTTTTAGACAAAGAAATTGTTTTTTGTCCTTGTTTTAGTTGCTGGCATCGGTTTAATGTAAAAATGTTGAGGCCTGAAAACACCCTCAGAAGCCGGTGCCTGCTCAGCGGCTCCGGATCCATCCAAGGGAGAGACATCCGCGGGTTCAATACTTTGCGAATCTCGCGGCATACCGGACTCCGAATGGGTCTTGGTAGAGGCCTGCGACTCAAAAGTAGCAAGTATCAGGGGCTGCAAAAGTGCCTTACTGAGTACAGGCGAACCGGCGACTGGCTTAGGAGAAGTTTCGTCATCGGTTTTGGACCTAAACGGTCTGTCTCTGTCTTTTTCCTTGCGTTTTTTTTTTTTGTGAACTCCGGTAGTCGGATTGCTAAACGATGACATTTCAGGGTAGTTAAATCTTGAACCAAAATATTTAGAAGCAAAAATATACCGAAGCTTAATAGTGCGTTGGTTAAATTTAGCATAAAACCGACAGCAAGGCACGTTGTGATCAGGGCCTAGGCAAGGAATACATTACAAATGAAAATCCTTATGAGGTATTTGCTTCCCACAAGTAATGCAATTATTAACTTTTACTGACATTGGTAAGGAGTAAGAAAAAGTTTCCCCAATGGGGTACTTAGAATTAGTTTGAAGACTTCAGTTCTGAAACTTGAATATGAAAATTTCAGGAGTCGGCTGACCGGCACTTGTTAACTGCTTCTGCTTCGGGCACCGTGCGGCAAGAAAGACTGACTAAAATGGCGTCGGCTGCATGTTTTATACCCCTGATGACCTGACACCATGGAAGAGGAGACAGCAAATGACGCAGGAACCAAGGTTTTGCTATTCAGGCCGACTGAGGGCAACCTGCCAGCAGATTACCCAAATGTAATGACTGCAACAGTGAAACACGAAGAACATCATTACATCTCAAAGGCTGCCAGGCAGTTTAAGGTGCGGCTTGTGCCACTGTGCAACTTAATATGAAAACAGTTAATGTCTACTGATGAGATTCATTAACCCATATGCCACAAACTGCTTATTCCAAATTACATTATGTCCATGTTGACTTACAATGTAGCTTTACAACAGAGTAGGTTGGACTACAGCTTAAGGCTTTGTGAATCCCATCCTATGACACTCATCACCCTTAATACCACAAACCTTATTCCCTCTTTGCATAAAGAATATGAGCAACTCCCCTTAAACTGAAAGTGTAAACCAAGTTAACAGAATTCTGAACAGTCTTAAAACCCAAGTTAAGGGGCTGGAGGGTAAATCTAGCTTACCATAATGAATACATGGGTGGACAAAAGTTGAAGCCTTATAAATGTTATCCAAGGTGGTGCTCTAATTAAAACTGCTCTGGCACAATAATCTTCTGGAATTAACAAAAGGGACCTGCCATTGGTTTCATGTAAGAAAATGCTATTAACTCCATCTACTTAAACAGTGGCTAGTAGACATGCTGTAAACAGTGGCTAGTGGCTAGCAGACATGCTGTAAACAGTGGCTAGTAGATATGCTGTAAATGTGGCTAGTACACATGCTGTAAACAGTGGCTAGTGCACATGTAGTGTCCCACAACCTCAGCACATGGCATAAGCAATTGTGGATACTTTTAAAAATAAGCTGTTCTGTTTGTGTAGCATTTCTAGACACTGACACCCAAGGTGTATGACCAATTACTATTCCATGCTGGGATAGCCAGAGAAAAAGCATATGAATGACAGATACAAGACTGGAAGAGGTGGCAGTTCTGGGAAAAAATTTTTGAGCCACCACAAGAAGAGTGGATCCTTGAGAAAAATCAAATGTTGAGACAATACAAAATATGTTTCTCTAAAGCTCTTATTGTAAAATTGTCTTTTAAAAGTGATTTCTACAGTTAAAATTTCAACTCTGCCAAGATCACCTTCATGGTCGAGAGATAAATACCCGACTACAACTTAAGATAAACCTGTTTCAGTTATAAGCCTGGACACAGGAAGACTCTGCTGTGAAGAATGAGGGTAAAAAGCCTGTACTGGTTCACTCATCTCATGTGGAGGAGATGGCACAGGTCCTTCTTCTGCAGCCACCTAAGGGAAGCCCTTGGGCATATACTCCACAAATGAAGGTGGGACTTGGTGGTGGTGGTGGGGGGGTCACTCTGCCAAGGAGTGCATCACACTCTAGCCAAGCACTGTGGGTGCGCAAGCAATGCTAAGCAGATAGAAAAAAAAGAAATCCCTACTGGATGATAGTCATGCTTCTTAACTCTCAGCTCCCACTCTCAGGGTCTCCCAACTCAAAACAACAAGGAAAGAAAAATGGGACAAAGAGGAGATGGAGTTCTTAATGATCAAAAGGATAGTTACCAAAGATATATTAGAAAAATCACCTCTGCCAAACTGGTTGTTTAAAGGCAGCTGAAACTATTTCACCAGCACAAAAGGGAGGTAACAAGTACCATCAGTTACTAGACGCCTGATGAAAAAGACACCTGTCAGATTTCTCATAACATAATGGAAACAAGAATCTGCCCATCCTTTCCCCCACTAAAAACGGATCAGGCATACAAAGGGATTTATTTGATCAGTTGATAACTGGGTAAATGAGCTGTTCCAAAATAACCTTTCTAGTAAGAACTCAGATCACAGACATACAAGAAAAGTTACTTGAATACAAAATACGTTCTGAGAGACTAAGAGCAAAATGACAATGACAGGCAGACAATATGGAATACATAGCACCTGGCTCTCCAAGAGGGTTCCTAACAAACAGTACTTCCTGTGGAGAGTTTGTACACGTCTGTCAGTTAATCAGGGTTCTCACCACTTTCCAAACACATGACTCAAATGATATAAAATGTGATTATTTGAAGTGTGTGTGTGTCTTAGAAAATACTGGCATTCTGTTCAAGACTAGTTTTACCTTCCACTAAAAAGTGGTGAGAAAGGCTATGGCTCCCTTAAACTGGATAAGGCAGGTACTGCATAATCAATAAACAAGCACAATATGTACAACTGATCCATAGCAGCATACTGGAAATGTATACAAATATAATAACGTGTAGCAACATAATACAAAAGCAGCCTTGTTATCAGGGAACAATGCACAGTAAAGCATAAGTGAAAGGTATAGAGCGGGTTGAGAATACTGAAGTAGAAAGGTTGCACACAATATTACTATATCCTATATCACTGAAGGGAGGCAAGTCATCGATGGACAGGTCTCTGTAACTCAACCAAGAAACTTTGCAGTCACTTTAGAACAGATTAAAATTAAAATACTTCCGAAAAATATGGATTTTATGTAGATACTAGAAGTAAGACGTTCTGTCTGCTTGGTCAGATGACAGGGTAAACACTGCAACTGCATCTCATACAGGGCTCACTAGCAACATCACCCTCCTCCCAAAAATATACAGATATTGTAGTATAAGATGCGATTCTCATAAAATCTACAGTAAAACGATTTAACAATTTGTGTCGCTAATATGGCACCATCCCCCTCTCCCACTGAAGTACAACAAAGTAGAAACTGAAATTTTAACAGTTTGTGATTTAGCTGTGAACAGTTACAAGTGCAAGTGTTGTCTGAAGATAAAAACTCCTCTGAGATTTCAGCACAACAATTAAGGGTGTGTGGCATGCTAGAAATCTTTGAGAGAGAGCAACAGACTATTTTTTTTACAACTACACTGATTCTCACAAATACAACTTTCAGACCCTGCAGTTTAATGTACTTCCGCATTAGAGAAGTACAGCAAGTTAAACGAGGATAACAAGGGCCTTTCCTCCTCCAGGACTACAGGAGAAGGGGCGAGGGCAGAGTCAAAATAGGAAAAAAATTATGTTAAAAAGTAAAAACTTAGCATACAAGAACACAGAATAAGACAAGATACAGGATGGTGCTTGCTGCTTGAAAAAGGAATATGAAGTAAAGGCCAGCGACTTCAGAGAGGAAGCAAAACAAGGAGTTTGTTGACCAGTTTTATGCAAAATAAAAAACTGAACCACTTCTCAAAGAAGCAATTCCTTTTTTTAGTTAGTTTTTTTTTTTTGTTGTTTAGATTTAAAAAGTGAAACTAAAATAATCAATCACTGCACTGTACGCTACCACAACAATCATTGGTTTGTCAGGGATGAGTCAAACTTACTGCGTATTGGCTACCCCAAGGCAGTGCCAGAATGGTGAAGCCTACAGCAATGTTTTCTTTTTGTACAGAAGAAGTAATTCAAAGGTATATATGAAATTTTGGAAAATCCAGCTGTAATGAAAGTACACAAATCCACAGAACATAACGTAATGCATCCACTGGTAAATTATAGTGTTAGAAAAACACAAGTGAATTTAAGGATCAATATTAGTGTATTTAAAGCCACACAGTACATTGCAGTTTTTTTTTTTTTTTTTTTTTGTTACAGGAGCATGATCTGCAAAAGATGGACAATGACTGCAGGTCACGGCAGATGGATGTTTCATTTCAACTTTTGCATTTTTTCTTATTAATTCAGTAATCCACAGCTGCACAAAATATTGATAATATAGTGATACTACCCCCCCCCCCCCCACACACACACACACACACTAAACAATCTATTACATTTAAAAACCACTGTTGCACTTTTTTTTCTATCTCACATTAGGGGCAATTCTGGAAAGTTTTCCAAACAGTGTTACAGGATCCATACATTTGTATGTGAGAAGGAGCAGTAAAACTGTACTACCCCTTTCATATCCACACATAAAACTGCTATGCTTCACTTCTGAGAGGAAACGAAGCAACAAGCACGATTAGCCATGTCACTCATTCAAACTGGGCAATAAGCAACCAGGCGTTTAAAACACTTATCTTACTCTGAAATACTGGCCGCAGAAATTATGATTGTGCATGTCCTTCCTTAGGGTTGCTTATCACAGCTACATCTTATCATCTGACCTACTTACTCCATTTCCGGCAGCTGACAACAACATCCTCAGGCATAATGGGTTGTACTGTTATGTTCAAGGCATCTTTTTTTCACTTTCAAAGCAGTGGGTTGCTTGAAGCACTGGAAAGTAGAGATTAAGAGTGCAACTTTGGAATGTTCCAACCCATTCATCTTCAGAGACGTCTCTGTGGATAAGCAGTCAGACCTCCATTTGATGCTGTTGATCCGGAAAACGATACTAATACCATGGCACAGAAAAGGAAGGAAGGACTGCATACCTGCAGCTCAGCAATCCTTTCCTTATGCTTTTGTTGGGATAGGCTCCATGCACCTGTGGTCACCACTGGCTAATAGTGGTAACATGAAGAGAAGATGCAGAGCAAGTGGCTACAAAGCCTACAGTGTACTACAAAGCACACCAAATAAATGGATGTGAAGTCTCCCTGCATCTTCTCCAAACACCTCTTCCAAAGGACTCTAGATCTAGCCTACAACATACCAAAGGCAGGCCTTACCACTATCCAAGAGGGACTTATCCATCAAAAGAGGGGGTTGGGAGGGTGGCCTAATGATTAAGGTGTTTGCCTTACAAACACAAGGTGCAGGGTTTGAGTCTCACAAGGGATAATTGGCTAGGCTTAAAATGGTTCGGCCTAATGATTAAGGTGTTTGCCTTACAAACACAAGGTGCAGGGTTTGAGTCTCACAAGGGATAATTGGCTAGGCTTAAAATGGTTCGCAAGGGCAGTTAGCTTAGTACTAAACTATGAACCTATGAAGAAAAAGTCACAGCCCCCCCCCCATGATTACATTAGAATGGATAATCTCAATGCAGGAAACAAGTGAGACACCCAAACGAGAGAAAAAAACATGGTAGCGATTATGTAAAACAAAATGTACAGGAACCGATATGGACAAAGATTCTTATAAGGTGTGGCAAAGCACTGTAAG
This sequence comes from Protopterus annectens, assembly GCF_019279795.1. Lineage (NCBI taxonomy): Eukaryota > Metazoa > Chordata > Ceratodontiformes > Protopteridae > Protopterus > Protopterus annectens. Next base: position 1,754,147,363 of record NC_056743.1, read on the forward strand.
TGAAACAAAATTCTTAGAACACTTGAGCTTTGCTTCGGTGTTATAAGTGACAAAGATGACTACTGAAAAAGGCATTACTTACTTTAACCACCTCACAAGATGTGCAGTAGCAAACTCCACCCACAACATCCTCTCATCCTTATTTCTAGCCAACAGTCACAATTTTTAGGAATATATACAGCCAATGACTACAACCTTCTGCATAAATACAATTTTTGTTAAGGTAATAAAATAATATAGAAAAAAGTCATCACACAACAATATATCCATCAGGGGGCCTCAAGCAACAAGTGTGAAGTTTATAATGATGCTGTAGTTTTCTCTGTAGTAGTCTTGGTTTCATTTAAAGAATAATTAGAAAGATGAACTACTAAGATGACATTGTCCCTCTGTTACCTAACACCTTCCTTCTTTTTCTGCCCCTGCTGGTGGACAGGACGAGCATGCATCTCAAACATGTATATTCACATATATTAAAAGGACAGTTCTTGAGAACTTCGAGATTATGTACAGATGACACCATGCCGAGACTGAACATCTGTCACAGAATCTTAAACATGGTTACAATAGTAAGGAAATTAACAGAGCCATCAGTGATAGTAAGGCTTTGAGACAGTCCATACGAAGACCCTATTACTCTAACCAGAATAATACACATGGAGTCAATCGAAAAGTAAGAACTAATACCACAGAAGGGGGAATTAGGTTTTTGTTAACATTCAGTAATGATCCGGAGCAAATATGTCAGGTAATAAAAAATAATTGGAAAATTTCAACAGCAGATCTTAATATCAGGAGAACAGTTGGGAAACATCCAAAGTTTTGTTTCAGGAATAGGGAGAATCTTAAGTAATTATTGTGTCAAGATGTTCAGAGGAGACTGTAGACACATATTACGAAAGCAGGGACATATCCCTGTAGGAGATGTAAGGCAATCACTTTTATTAACACAAAAAGTCTTTTTGAACATCCATTTACACATAGACTCTATAGGCTTAATGTCTATGCTAATTATGTAAGTCGGAATCTTGTTTTCACAGCTACATGCGAACAGTGCCCTTGCTTCTATGTGGGAAATACGAACAAATGTTTAAAAGAGAGAATATCACATCATTCGAGTGATATATGTTTGGAGAACAGGAATAATGCTTTGGCACAGCATATAAAAATTATCCTACACATAAGTTTCTATTTATGGTTTTGCAATTAGTGGAAGAAAATTTAAGAGATGGAGACATAGAAAAATCGCACAGAATACTTTCTCTGGATAGCCAATTTACAGGCTGATAAGAAACCAGGACTTAATAGTATGGTTCCTTTAAAATCTGTGTTGAAAGGAAAGAAATTGCTTGGATAGCTTTGTTTTAATTCATGCTTACTTGTTTAAATATCCTTGGATTACAAGAAATGGCAAGATCTGAAGAATGCTTGGATAGCTGAAAGCACTTGTCCTGTTTGTTTAAACAAGATTTAGCCTGATTTTTGAATTGTGTTATTTTATTGCATTTAAACAGTTGGATCTTTTACCTCCACCGTGGGGGCAATACTTTGCTTTACTTTGACATGTACAACTTCTACATTCAGAGACATGGGTTGGTACCTGGAAGAATGAACGCAGATATATTCTGACAGGAAGAAGGGTCTCCACACGAGTCGCTTCCTCTAGGAATTTTAACCTACCCTGTGACATGAAACGATCATGCTGGAGAGACAGGTACATTTCCCAGAGACTGCCACTTCTCTGGAATAAACTCCCAATTCACGTGAGACAGTGCTCTTCCCTGACCCTCTTCAAACGCAACCTAGGTAAATGGATAGGTGACTGCAGACTCACTCTGGGGGTGGCACCCATATCCCTCATGGACAGGGGTAGTTGTAATAACCATAAAATCTAATTTCTGTGAACGTCGCTCAACTAACCAAGGGCAACTAGGGCAACTCAGGATAAATATGGCTAGGCTTGTAAAGGCTCTAGGGTTGTTAGCCTAGTAACCATCTATGATCCTATGAAGTGCTATAACATAAAAATGACAGAAGATATTATTTTTCCTAGAAAATGGTATTACTTTGGTTCTTATTTCATAAGAATAAACTAATAGTATGACTCGGATACATATGATTTGTAATGTTGAATTTGAACAAATAGCAAAATGAGAGCATCCAAATGGCAAGACGAGACTACTGGCTGTAGCTAGCAGTAAAGGACCATCTCTCTGTAACCGCAAAAAATACTACAGCAGTGTTATTCAGACTACTACATCATGACTTTCAGCTAAAAAATGTACTCAGCTGGTAGTTCCAACTGTAAAGGCACATACACTCTTGTCTTTTTATAATGTTTACTGAAAATAACTCGAAACTATACTGCGGTGGTGGTGCTGCGGTAACGTTGTCACCTCACAGTTAGACGTTGCCCGTTCGATTCTCAGAGCGTCTTCTGTGTGGCGACATGTGTGAATGGGCATTCCTTTGTTGAAGGTTGTGCGTTAGGCCCAGCAAGCCAGCACGTAAAAATCTACTGCCAATCATTAGCGGACCGGAGTTCCGCTGTGGTGACCCCTAACCAGGAAAAGCCGAAAGACACAAAAATGAAAATAACTCTAAACTGCATTAGGGTACAAGTCCAGTGACAAAAAGCAATGTACTGGCACCTTAGCAAAGAAATGCTTTAGGTCATTATTCCACATAAAGTTCTGAGAAAGGTTTGCTAAAATGTTAGACCGTATCACTATAGGCTTGTGAATTAAACCACTTGACCCTATCTTTGAAAGGTTGTGTTTTTCACTTCCTGTGAGATTTCTTTATGGAACTTTAAAGTAACCACATCATACTGCTTAGTTAAGAAACGCACCTAAAACTGTAGTCCTGGCCAGACAACGTCTTAGTGTAGCAAACCTCTATATTTCACCCCATTGCTTTAGCTGCTTGAAAGCATGGCATTGTAGTGACAGCATAATGGTTAAAAACATATTTGAACTTGCAGTTCTAACCACAGAGCAACATATCTCTGAATGCGACTTCACAGCTTTAGCTGCTAAAAAGCTCAACACTGAAGCGTCATCATATTACAACTAAACCAAACATTTTTTTTTAAAAAAAATAGAATGTTAGTTTCTGAGAAACAGTACACATATATTCTGAACATTAATTTTACTTAGGCTTTTCTGCAGAGGTCTAATAGCCCTCAGGTGGAAACAAATAACAGTACTAGACTGTGACAACAGAAGCCCTCTGAAACTCTGCTTTACTGTTTGTATATAACAAGCCATGTCATAATCTCTGAAGACAGCTCACAATAACACATTTATTAGACTTGTAAAAATGTATTTTGATAAAAAAAACACACATACTGTCCCAATGGACTGTGCTAGACTTGAGAGGCTGTATTACACCTCTGACTGTGAAGGAATCATATAATCATAATGGCCAAACAGCCCTTTGACAGATCTTCCCCCACACAAACCATTACCAGTCATTATTCAGAAGTGATCCTGAAACTACCATATACTTTCATACATCACCCTCTCCCCAACCTTTTGTGCAGGAGCAATACTATCCTCAGGGAGAAAGCAAGAATAATGCTGGACAGTAGGACAAGCCCTCTGAAATGGTGGCTTTCCTAGCTGTGTATGAGACCATACATCAGTTCTTGAAGACAGAATTGTAATAAAGTACTCTGGTACAAAATAAAAACACTGCCCTAGAGGATTATGCCCCTTCTGAGAGGGTAACATTAACTTTTCTGCAAAGGTCAAACAGCTGTCAGGTGAATACAAAACACAGTGTCAGACTGTGACAGCAAAAGACCCTGACAATCTGGGTTTACTAGCTGTATAAGAGGCCACATCAGTTCAGCAAATGCAGTTCATAATAAAATAAATCAAGGACTTTTAATAAGGTATCTGGGTACAAAATACCCACTGACCTAATGGAATGTCCAGCTTCTGAGAGGGTACACTGTATTTGACTGTGAAGGAATCATAGAAATATTTATTTATTAACCGGGAAAGTCCACTGGGTCAGAAACCCATTTTCAATGGAGGCCAGGGACAAAAGCTCCAGTATACAAGACAACATTCTATATACAGCAAAATGCAAAGTTTTCATACATGTTGTCAAAGACTAAAATACTTCAAATGTAAAATGTGTTTATACAGTGCTATGACATATAATTGTTCTAAGGATTAATAACTAGTAATGCAGAGATTTACATAGTCTAGATAGGGTTACTATTATACCTTCTGAGTAGAAAAAAAAAACATGATGCATGTCAACACAACGACCCACTACAGGCAGATAATGAGATTAAGAAAATCAAATATAATCTAAGATCACAGTCACAGGGAAAGATTTTGCTGACACTGATAGGTGAAATAATACTTTGATGTGTTACACAATAAGGTGGTCTGTGCTTCTGTAAGCAGGGGCATATTGGTTCATTACGGAAATTATTTTTTAAAGTGAGTTTAAAGTTTTTAAGGACTCCAGTTGTGTGATACAGGAGGGAAGGGTGTTCCATAGTTTAGAGTGCAAGTACAGGCATTGTCCAGTCCTTTTACTTGGTTTGGAAACATTTAGGAGTTGTTTACGGCACTTTGATTGTTGTTATGGTTTGTTGAGGGGGACAGAATCTGTCAAAGATGACAAATCCTCTAACCTATCTCCAGCTTGTTGTGCAGAGCACTAAGGTGGAAGCTAGGCGTACTGCCAGACAGTAAGAACAAAAAACACGTGAAATGCTGGATTTACTAATTGTGTTTAATATGCTGTATTTCAGTTCCCTGAAGACAATTCACAATTAAAAAAATCATGGACTTCTAATAAATAACACACATAATGCCCCAGCAGAATGTTACCCAGATGAGAAGCAACATTTATGTGATTCCTTTTAAGTCACAGGTACTGTAATAGACGTTTTGCTCTTTAACCGATAATGCCTTTCCAAAAAGCATATCAGTAGTCAGAAATGATCCTGCAGACATTGCTTGCTTACATAAATCACATGCCCCCCCCCAAAAAAAAAAAATGATAGCTACATTCTGTATACTTCTAATGACTCAGTGAGAAGAAAACAGAAATATTTTAACAGCCACAGTACCAAATCTCATTGCTATTAATAAACACATACACTGATCCTGACAAGGCATATTTTAATTTATATGTAATGACCATGTATTTTCATATTCAGCAACCCTTCTCAACCCCTTCCCCATAAATATATCCATCTTTAACGTATACCTCTGACGTCCGTTTGTGTGGAAAGTAAAGAAAGTTTTGGACAATAATTTCACACCCTCACTCTAGCACTTATTCATGCTTCTGGCATTAGTTAGTAGTAGCAATTTGAGATAACTCATTTGCATTCTTTGTCTTTCTGACTAGCTCTCCTACCTCACATAAGATTTTGTCAAGTTTACCCCCTAACTAATATAACCATTCTCTGGAGATCACATCATTTGTGGGGAAGGGAAGCCAAGTTAGGCAAGTTCTCAAATTGTCCCCATTCACAACAAATAACCACTGTTTACACTCTCTCCCCCCAAACTTGCTATGTTAATGACGGTTTTGCATAGTTCAAGTAACTTGATTTTTCTTTCTTGCATAGCCTGCTCCCTCCAACCTCTTATGTGCAACTGCCAAAATGGGTGAAATAATAGCTCCAGTCTACTTCACTTGCAACAACAGGACATAAATAACCATAGTAATCTACTTCATTTCAACTATAGGCCACATTACCCCTTACGACGGCCTCCATAAAAATTAAACAAAAAAAATAATATACCTGTATGATGCTATGGGCCCTTAGCATTCATGCACCAATTGCCTCCAAAAGATAACCACTTATGGTGATCATCTGTAATAGCCACAGCTCTCATTCTCTTACAGTAGCAACCAGGCACAAAACCAAAATGTAAGGTAGGGAAGATGCCCATAATTACGGACACATATCAAATATTCTTCTCATCTTTTGTACTTAGAAAATGGCTAGTAATAAAAGATATGTACTCACCATGCACCCCTGTTGTCCATTTTCATTCTTCCTCAGTGAATGGGGTTCTGATCTGATCCTCAGAGTCGACTCTGCCAATTTCTCTAGATTCTAGGATCAAACTCTCAAGCTCCTACCGTATCCATAACACCCCTGACCATTGTGTAACCTCATATTGAGTTTACCATTATACCATATCACATCAAAAGTATCTCAATATTGATATGACAGAAAAGTGATAGCTGAAAGATCAGGAGCTCAAACAGGAACTATGGTTCCTAACAATTCTGTTAGGTCTCTCCCAACGACATGGATAGGGGGAAGGTGGGAAGGAAGTTGAGGAAGAATGAAAATGGACAACACAGACGCACAAGTATGGTGAGTACATAACTTTTATATCTGATGTCATTTCCATTTGTTCCTCAACGGATGGGACAGAGTCACCAGTTATGATAACCTTGAATGGCCCTCATGGAAGGATGTTCCAGAAAAATGCAGACCCGAATGCAGCTCTGTTTCTGGAGATGATGTCCAATTTGTAACAAGCAATAAAAGTATGAGTATTAGACCATGTGGCAGCTGCATAAATGTCATCAATGGAGGCTCTAGCCCAAAAAGCAGCTGATGCAGCTACTGACCTAGTTGAATGTGCTTTTGGTTGTCTTGGTAAGGTTAGGCCTCGCAAGGAATAAATGTAGGAAATTTAATCTGGTATCCATTTGGCTAGTGTAGTTTTGGAGACTGTTTTTTCCATCTTATTGTTAAAAAGGAGACAAACTATTGACCAGTTTTCCTAACTTCCTTAGTCCTGTGAAGGTAAAAGTGAAGTTGCCTATGTACATCTAAAAGATAAAGGGTATATTCTCCTTTACTATCAAATTTGGGAGAGAAAACTGGTAAATTGATCACCTGATTGCCATTTGTTTCAGATGCAACTTTTGCCAGAAAGCAAGGATTAGTGCGTAACATCTTTGTGAAAAACCAAATATGGTATTTTTGAAAAGAGTGATTTGAGTTCAGAAACTCATCTTGCTGAAGTTATAGTCACCAGAAAGACCATTTTCCAAGACAAACTTAAGGTCTATTTTAGCTGAAGGTTCAAAAAGGGAATGCACCAAAGTCAGGTCCCAAGGTGGAGTGGGGTCCTTAATTTGGGATAGAAGTAAAAAGGAACCTTTAGGAAAGGCCTTACATAACCTTAGACGAAGCCAAAGGAGAAGCATGATCTCTGATGTGGTAATTCGAGATGGCTGCTAACTGAACTTTGATGGTGGAGAAACTTGCCCTGGCTTTGAAAGATGGGGGCAAGGAAATCTAAAACATCAGGGAGTGGAGCAGTGAAAGGATCAGACTCTCGCTGATGAGCCCAAAAGGAATAACTCTTACACTTACTCTTATAAATTGGAGAAACCATGCTACCAACATGAGGCCTGCAATGTCTGAATGATTCATTCCTAACAGATGTGACAGGAGGTCCGGACTAGGATTCCGTGTCCATGGAGGACATACTAGATGAGACCATAGGAAGGGAAACCACACTTACCAAGGTCAGAGGAGGGCAATGAGGATTACTTTGCTTCTCAACCTGAGCGCCTTTTGAAGAAACTTGTGGATTGCAGACAGGGGAGGGTACGCATAAAGGAGACCGGAGGGGCCAAACATGGACTAGAGCATATCTCAGTGAATGTCCCTCAAGGGGAATTAGGGGAAAGAACCTGCTCTATTTGTTGTTGAGGGGAGAGGGGAATAGATCACAGCATGGTTGACCCCATTTGTGCAAGATCATATTTGCCACTGACTGACAAAGACAACTCATGAGGCATCAGGATGGTCCTGCTGAGCTTGTCCACTAAGATGTTGGATTTCCCCATTGTGTGTGTCACTACAAGAAAGTGGTTGGAGGAGATCGCCCATTGCCAAACTCTCACTGCTTCTCAGCAAAGCTGGTATGATCTGGATCCCCCCTGCTCGTTGATGTTCCAGACTACTGACAGGTTGTCCATTTGAATAGCAATAGTTCCTAGCTCAAGGGCCTGCAACACTAGAAGCGCTGCTTTCATAGCCAGGGCATTTATATGCAAAAATGGTCTCTCCTGGGACCACATCCCAAGTAATGCCCCCCAACCCATCCCAACAGGGAAGCATCCGTGGTCAATGGGGCGTTTGGGGGAGGAAGAATAAATGGACACCCTTGACAAGTTTCTTTGGAGTGTATCCACCCCTGCAGGGATTTTCTGCAAACCTGAGATCATTTTATCTGATGTTATAATGGATGTTGATAAAAAGACCACTGTACTGTTAAGAGTCCACTGAAGAATTCTCATATGAAGATGAGCAGTTAGTATTATAGGTTCATAGGTTCATAGGTTCATACTAGGCTATCTGCCCGAGGGCATTTACAAGCCTAGCCCATAGTTTTGTGGCTTACGCCACCCCTTTAGTATGGGGAACTATACCCATTATTTTGCTGTGCCTCTGCCGAGCAGTGACACTGAGGTAATCCCTGGGGTATATCTGCAATCTCCCATCCATTGGTCAAGATTTCTCTTGAACAAGGCCAGCGAGGTGCTCTGCCTCACATATACCGGGATTTTATTCCACAGCATAGGGAGTCTTTGGGTGATGAATCTATCCCTCCAGCACGTCCTATTAATAGCCGTGTCGAGGTTTAAGTCTCCCGCCCTTGTGGCTCTGACAGATCTAGATTTTTTGAGGTGCAGCATATTCATCAAATCTGGGTTTGACATGGCCTTGTATGTTAGGCAAAGGTCACCTCTGAGCAAGCGGTGGCGACTGAATAGAGCTGGAGTTCTTTCAGTCGGGCAGCATAGGACAGATGTTTGAGACCCTTTATCCTTTTGGTGAGGAACTTTTGTGGCCTCTCCAGCTGCTGCAAGTGTCGGGTCAGATACATTCCGAATGGGGCATTGTACTCAATCATTGGTCTGATGAGTGATGAGTATAGGGAGACTATGACCTCCCTTGATCTAGATGAGAATCCCTTCATGATAAGGTGGGCAATGTAGAAGGTCTTCCTAACTACTTTAGCTACATGGGTGTCGAATGACAGACTACTATCAACCTGGGTCCCCAGGTCCCTGATAACTTCTTCTGTGCTCAGTGGATTGCCACCTATTTGGTAGCTAGGGGTAACCTTGTTTTTCCCGAAGGGTATGACTATGCATTTTTTGGCATTTAACTTTAGGCCATGGCTCTGGCACCAGTTATCCGTTTCTGTGAGACCCTTCTGAAGGATATCTGTGTCAGATGTGTTTTCTACTATGGCGCCCAGTTTGCAGTCATCTGCAAACTTTGTCAGCCATAACCCTCCTGTGTTTGCTTGTACTTCGGAAAAGTAGATGCCAAACAAGAGTGGGCCCAGGACTGAGCCCTGTGGTACACCACTTGTGACAGGGTTTGAGTCTGACATGGCGCCAGCAACTCTGACCCTGTGGGTTCTGTCACTCAGCCAGTTTGCAACCCATCTTGTGATGTATGGGTTAACATTTAAGCTGATGAGTTTTTCAATGATACCCGAGTGGGCTATTGTATCGAAGGCCTTTGCCAGATCGAGGTAGGCTGTATGGACTGCCTTTCCCTTATCAATGGCTTTGGTGACTGTTTCGAAAAAGTCAACCAAGTTTAGAAGGCATGATCTGCCTTTGACAAAGCCAAACTGGGATGGATCCAAAGTCTGCAAATTCCCTATGTCTTTATTTATGAGGTCCATTATGATCCTCTCCATGGCTTTGCAGATAAGGCTTGTCAAGCTAATGGGCCGGTAATTTCCAGGCTCGGTGGAGGCAACGCCTTTGTGAAGTGGGACCACAGTTGCAGTGCGCCACTCCTGGAGTGCGTATCCAGAGGTAAGACTCTCATTAAACACCTCACCTACCTGTGGGTTTAATTCCTCGTTGAGTTAGTGTAACACACAGCCGGGGACACCATCAGGTCCCATGGATGCTGTGTTTTGCTTTGGAGAGAGCAGTTCTCACTTGGGCGTTGGAGATGTTTGGGGGCTGCAATCGCTTGGTATAGATATCTCTCCTTTTGGGGAGGGGAGAAGTTTACACTGAACCTGTCAGCCAGTATGTTGGCAATGTCTGTAGGATCAGTAATCTTCACATCATTTTGAACTAGTTCTGAGCATATCTGGGAGTTTCCTCCCAGGTTTCTAACATAGCTAAAGAAGGCCTTATGATTGTCTTTTGAGTCTTTGGCTATTTTTCTCTCAAAATTTGCTTTGGATGATTTTATGAGAGCTCTTAGTTTTTACTTATAGTGATCAAGGGTGTCTTACCTTTTAAGGATTTTGCTCTATCTTGTAGTAGCTTCCTCCTTTTGTTGTAGAGTTTGTTTATGGCTGGGGTCCACCAGACTGGACGCTTGCCTTTGGTACAAAGAGTCTTTGTTTTGCTTGGGATTGCCTTATCCATGCACTCCTGCAGGTGCTGGTAGAAGGCATTTGTAAGTGATTCAGCGGCTTGAGTACTGTTTTCCACGCTCGGGGCCTTAAAGGAGACCACACTAGTCTTTAGAAGTGTGAAGTCGGCTTTCGAGAAGTTCTTTACTGTGGTCTTTTTATTTCAGGTGGGGTGGGATGAGGACCTCCAGCGAGATTAGTTTGTGATCTGATCTCACCAGTGAGGGGTATACTTCCGGTGTTGAACATTGTGCTCCCATGTTCGTGATGATGAGATCAAGTATGTTTTCTCCTCTTGTGGGGATGGTGACTAGTTGTTCCATGGCATTTGAGTTTATGAATTCCAGGAACTTTTGGGCTAGGGTGTTTGGGCTTGAGTAGTGTTCCCAGTCTATATTAGGGTAATTGAAGTCACCTAGTATGATGGTGTTTGGTGATACATTTATCCCCTCTAGTGTTTTCAGGAAGGCCATGTGAGGTTCCTGAATTTGTGAGGGTGGCCTGTAACATGCTACAATTTGCAGAGCAGTCTTGCCTATGGTTAATTGCACCTGGATGGTCTCCGATGCATCGTGCGTTGCCACCAGTCTTGAGGTGTGGGTGTCCTTGATGAATATGGATACCCCCCCTCCTTTCTTGGTATTGTCCGGATTTTATTAAATTTATTGCAGCAGCCATCGACTAACCCTAGGGCTTTGAGCACCATGTTTGCTGGAGAAGAAGGGTGACATGCAATTTCAAAGAAAGAACTCTGTTTTGAGGCAGAATAGCTAGACAACTGACTGTGTCTGGACAAGCCCATATAAACTCCAAAACTTGAAGTGGTTGAAGTTGTGACTTGGCCAGACTAATCGTAATTCCCAGAGAGTGAGATAAATGGAGTAAGTAATCCTCAGTTCTTTCCAGAAGATGCCTGGTTGGGGTGGTAAGGAGCCAGTCATTTAAGTAAGGAGACGCTCTGAATCCAAGGAGTCTTAGATGAGCTGCTACTACTGCTATAGATGTGGTTAACACCCTAGGGAATGTGGTGAGACCAAAGAGCAGGGCTATGAACTGGAAATGACTGGCATCCAGCCAGAAGCATAGGTATCTTCAAGAGCAACTGCTCATTTTGATGTGATAGTAGAATTCTTGATCGATACAGCATATCCAGTTGCCCTTCTGCAGGAGAGGCAAAATGGGCTGAAACGTGACCATCCATAATTTGGAATTCTTTACAAACTGATTTGGATAACTGAAATCCAAAATTGGTCTTTGGTTCCCTGTTTTTCTTTGGCACTAAAAAGAACCCCGAGTAAATTCCGGATCCTCTTGGGAACTCCTAGAGCTGCTAACTCCCTCTGACTAGATGAAACATTGGAAAGATATTTTCTTTTCCTTTGGAGAACTTTAAAAAGGGAATGGAATGAAATACCCCCCTGAATATGATTCTTTGCACCCAAGAATCTTTTGTGATGGCTATCCAGGCTTTTAAAGGCAAGGACAAGTGCCTCTAGCTGTCTCTTGAGATGAAGAATCAGGCAACCTTTCAGGAGTGCTGAAAGGATTCTGTTGTAAATATTTCACCCTCTGCCTCTGTGGGGGGGGGGGGGGGACTTCAACACAACTCTTGGAAAGGTCCATGAGATTTCCTGAACTATATCTTTTTACCACTATTTTGGTTCCTAGAAAAATGTCTCTGCAGGGTAGAAAAGCAAATTCCCATAGCAGACAAGGTCTTCCCATCTTGCTCACTGTGGGAAAGTGTCTCTAACAGTTGTCCAAGATCCATCAAAAGGAGAGCTGATGAATGATGCCTTGAAGGACTCTGCAAAATAGCATAACCTCATCCAGGCATGTCTCCTAATGGTTGAACCAGCCACCCTTGAGGAACCTTCAGCTGTGTGCAAGGTTAGCCTCATGGATGCATTTGTAATGGCTTGCAGGGTGGTCAATTGTAAGAAAAAAAGACTTTTGTTCCTCTGCAGACATGTACCCAGAGAAACAGTTAGAGAGTTCCTTAACCAAATCCCTCTTTAACTTAATGAAATGTGACGGGTAATTCAGCAACCGTAAGGTAAAGGTTGCTGAAGCATACACTCGCACCCCAAACCTGTCCAATGCCCTAGACTCCCTATTAGGGGAATGGACAATGGAGCTCTTCTCAGCCAGCTCTTTTTTGCTGGCTGCAGCAACAACCATGGCATCTACAAGAACTCCCTTGGTCCAGTGTTGTCTGTTGGAGGGGGTGCTCAAAATTTTGTCCAGGTGTTTGGGGATTGGTTCCACGGATTCCAGCTCCTTTCATGTCCTATGGGAGACAAGGTATATAAGCTCATCGAGGGGGGGGGGGGTAACTCAAGACATAGATGGTCCAGACCCAAAGGCTTCCAAGAACACAGACTACTCCTGTGAAGGGGGTTGGGAAGACCAACCATCTTTCTGGTGAAGGATCTCTAAGACGTCTCCAAACAACAAGACATCCTCAGGTGGAGATCTAGGGGAACCTTCCCGTTCAGCAAAATCGGTGTCTTCTGTGTGGGATTCCTGCGGGGAATCCAAGTGCCTCCTCTTGCACAACCTCTTTCGGGGAACCTATTCAGTAGGGTCTTCTGGAGAGGTATCGGAAGATGTGTGGAGTTCCCTGGTGGGAATTGCTTGGAAGCTCATATGGGCTGGCTGTCCTTGAGGTAAGTAGACTCAGACACAGGATCCAAAGAGGGAACGTGGATTGCAGCCAAAGGTGCAACAGACAAAACTGCTCTGGGGTGATAGAAAACCCTCTCCATCACCTCAAAGGCAGAAGGGCCAGAAGAAGCAGAGGACAATCCGATCAGAGACTCTTGAAGCAGATGATCCAAGGCCCTCCCTGACCCTCTGCTCTATGGAAGGAGTCAAAGCAGAGCTGTCCAATGCTAAAGCCCTGAGGGAAGTGACAGTTTGGAAAAATTCAGAGTCGAAGTCAAACCCTCTAATCAGATGTCGACATTTCAGCTATAAGAACCATCATGCTCCAAGGGGGTAGGAGCCAAGAGGATGAGGGAAGTTGCTGGAGTGGAAGATAAAAGAATCTTCAGAGCCGGCAGTTCAGCTCTAGGAGATCTCAGATCAGAGGGCTCCAAAACGGCAGGTCAGATCAGAGTAGTAGTAATAGCAGGCTGGAAAAGAAGGTTTAAGGATCATGGATCCAATGGGAGACTGAGCCGACAAGACCCCCATCTGGATGTGTTCTGAGGATTTTTCTAATCATCCTATCCACCTCTGCCTCAGAAAGACTCAGGAGGACCTAATGAAGTAGTGGAAGGTGGTCTGGAAAACATTTTAGGGGTCTCCTGAAGGAGAGGAGACCTCAACCTAGGGGACACTGGCTCCGGTGACAATCTTGGACTATGGAGTAGAGGAGACTTGTCAACAGTAGACATCAGATTCGAACTCTTTGAAATTTTCTTAGGTGGCGCAGAACGGAAGTACTGACTTAGGAGATGGTGCAGAGGAGTGTTTTCAGTGCTCCCTGGGCTCAATGAGTTTACGAGAGGAGGTTTGATCCCTGATTTTGAAGTATCAGATGAAGGAGTACAAGCTGGAAGGAGGCCTTTTAGAACAAACTTGTTCCTGCTATCACTAGTGGTACGGGTATTAAACGTTGCACAAATGGAGCAGAAGGTGTCCAAGTGTGCTGGGCCTAGACAATAGACATACTCCCTGTGGGCCGGGTTGGGGGATCTTATGCTCACAGGAAGTCCATGTTTTAAATCCAGGGGGCTTTTCAGCCATACTGTACAACACCAGGTAAAAAGCCTACAAACAAGGGAGAAAAAAAAAACTCACAGTTGTAAAAGCCAGTAAAAATTCATATCAGCAGTGGTATAACTAGAAAATACCTCAAATAGAGGTGTTAAGAAGCTTCCAACCCTTTCCATACCAGAGGATGGTTTCAATCCATCGACCTCTGGGTTATGGGCCAAGCACACTTCCGCTGCACCACTCTGCTCTTCCAGGTAAAGGAGGAAGAAAAGTTACCAATGGTAATGAAGATTACCAAGAAAAAAATCTTAAATTTGGTAGACAGAAAAGTTTAGAAAATAGGTAAGGGAGATACTATAAAAGTTTAGAAAAGAGGTAAGGGAGATACTATTAATAATAACAAGGAAATAAGACTTAAAAACAAAAAATATAATTTTTTTAAACTCACTAAACTCACAACAAGCTCGGGAGACTGCAATGCTGACCGGACCGTAGAGCAACAAATGAGATCTGAGGTAACACAGTGGTCAGGGGCATTATGGGTAAGGGAGGAGCTCGAGAGTTGGATCCCAGAATCTACAGAAAGTGGCAGAGTCGGATCAAAGGATAGGATCCGAACCCCATTCATTGAGGAACGAATGAAAATGACATCATCAGATTAACAAGCTTTACATTAGCATCTATTCTTCTCAAGACTATGAAGTCTGTGGCTTTCCAAGATGGCTGCACACTGATGAACAGTTTAATTTTAGCTCTCCCAGTGGGGTGGGGAAGAGGGGCCTTATAGATAAAGGTCAGTAATTTTGCCTGTTTAGGAAAAATTGGGTACTGGCTAGTAAGTAGACTGCCTGTATGCTAGCAAGCTGTTCAACAAAAAGTTGTTCAAGCTCTAGTTTTGGTACAAGATACAGCTTCCAGTAATTTAGAGGAAACATAAATCAAGTAGACTCAAAGCTGATGAAAATAAATAAAACACTGAAGGACTACATCAATTCAAATAACAAAAGACTGGAAAAAATGGAAGAAGCTTTAAACAGCTATTCTGCTGAACTAACAAAACAGCAAAAATCAGAGTGTGAAATGAAAGTCTGGCAGAGTACGAGACTGCTCATGACGAGCTACTTCAAAAAATGGTAGAGTTAAAGGACAGAGTAAACAGAGAATAAAAAAATGACATTTTCTGCTGTATCACATAAACTGGAAGGACCAGATTGTATTAACTTTTAGAAAGCACAAATAAGTAACAGGACTGGTACTCCACAGAACTATTTGTTAATTGCAATGGCACATCATGTGCATGCTCCAAACCACGCCATGAGAAAGAGCCAAAACCCATATTAGTAAAGATGCAGCCATACCAACAGAAGGTGTTAAGCCTGAAAAAACAGTGGCAGAAGGGCAAAATATTAAAAACTGGAGACAGAAAAGCGCTTGTGGCAAATGATTATTCACTGCACACCAGGCAGAAGAGAAGCAAATTTATTCCAGCAATCAGGGAATGTCGAGAGACAGGTCCGAGATTCAGGCTGTTGTATCCAACTGGCTTCAGAATACTTTTTTTTTTCCTGGAGGATCAGGGTCATTTTTTGATGCTGAACAAGCAAAGGGCCATAAAATGTAAGGGGACTCTGCTTCTCATTTCTGATCGCAAGACTCATACAGAGAGTTTGGCAGTGATGCCTTTTCCAATGTTCCAAAGGAAAATGCTTAAGAGACAGAAAAAACAAAAACAGGAGTGGAGTAGAAGAATCAGGAGTACCTTGGACTTGAACCATAGACTGGGGTTGGAAGAAAGAGATGAACAGGAAGACCGGCAACACAAATTAATGAATAAATGTGAGACTATAAAAGCATCAAATCACATCTGTAAAGTATAGCTTTACAAGAAAAAGTGGTTGAGAAAGACTGGATTATTCTTGACTTTGTTAAAATTGTTGGGGGACTGATAGGAATATGCCTCACTTCATTTCATTAATGTTTGAAAAGACACAAAGGAAGAAGATGAGAAAACGGAAATGTAATTGTAATTTTTTTTCCTTAACGGTATTTGTATAAAATATTTTCTGATATAAATTGTATGCTATATAGTAAAGCATTTTCAGTGATTGTTGCATGTGATAAAGATGAAGTACTTTTTTAGTTTTAAGAAATGGAGGCATTGTAGGCATTAAAATGTAAAAAGAAAACAAAGGCTGGGCAAAAGCATGTTTAAGTCAACAGATTGCAATATTAGGCTGTTGTGGTGGGGTGGGGTGTAAAAGTGCACTGATTATAATATATATGTAGAACTGAAATGTTTTATTTTTCTTCTGCATAGATGAATGCCTGAATTAATGCCCTTGGCTTAATCTAATAACAATTTTTTTGTGAACACAAGTTTTTTTTTTTAAATGAGAGACCACAATGTAATGAACAATTTTCATTTTGTAAATAAATATTCAGTGCCAGTTGAGAAGTCTGTAGCTGAGGGCAGCTGTGTATTTTGTTCTTATGTTTCCATGGAAACAAAATAAAGAATAGTTGTGTAAAATCTTAACATAACCATAGATGTCCTTCTCTTCACTGCTGCAGTATTCTTAACCTGAAGGATCTCCTGCCTGAAGATGACCCAACGTCACCCAGTATGCAAAAGTCTTATACTACTGTAGTGCACGTGGGACATCGCACTTAGACTGCTGTTGGACGTAGACCATAAAAGCGACAAACACATGTAACATCCTCCAAATTGAACGCCCCAGGAGGAATGCCAGCCTAAGGATATAAAAGGTCAGTACATCCAAGCAGAATAGTAGACCGGGGGGAAGGAGGAAAGGATAGAATACTGCAGCATTGAAGAGAAGAACATCTATGGATAAGATTTTACACAACTATTACATGTCCTTCTATTCACTTGCTGCAGTATTCTTAACCTGAGGGACGGTGCCAAAGCTCAAAAAGGAAGGAGGAGAGGAGCTCTCAATTAAGCCATATAAAATGGCTTTAGCAAAGCTGGCTCTGGATCTGGAAATGACATCCAGCTTTTAATGTTTGGTAAAGGTATGGATAGAAGACTAGGTGGCTGCTTCAAGTATGGCATTGTTATCTAAGCCCTTGAGGAATGCCTTAGAGGAAGCCACAGCCCTGATTGAGTGGGCTTTCATGGGTGAAGAGAGTCTCTTTCCACGGAGTGTGTAACAAAAGCCAATAGTCTTTGAAATCGAATAAATAGTTTGCTTGGAAATATGTAAACCCAATGCACTGGGATGAAAGTTAACGAATAGCTGATCAGATTTCTTGATAGCTTTAGTCTTTTCCAGGTAAGACCTAAGTTGTCTGTGTACATCTAAGAAGTGTAGTACCTTCTCACTGTGGCTTTGTGGAGAAGGGAAGAAGGTATTAATTGAATGGATTGGTTAAGGGATAACTCATTAACCACTTCTGGCATAAAAGAAGGATTTGTTCTCAAGGATATTCTATCCTTATGAAATACCAAGGAGGGGGGCACCACCACAATGGCTCGAAGCTCCGACACCCTTTTGGTCGAGGTCAAGGCCACTAGTAAAATAGCTTTCCAAGAGCAATGTTTAAGGGAGGCCAAGGATATGGACTAAAAAGGGGTCAGGATCAGTTTTTCCAAGGACAAAGTTAATGTCCCAAGGAGGAGGGTTTCCTGGGAGGCCTAATATGAAGGACACCCTTAAGGAACAGTTTCACCTCAAATCTGGATGCTAGAGGGGGAGAAAGAGGCAGACAAGCAGAAAGAGCTGACGTGTGTTTTGACAGAGGAGTAAGCCAAGACAGAGCCACTGGGATTCCCACTGACAGTGGGTCTTGGTTCTTGGAGAGACGCACCAAAATGAAAATCTTTTCCACTTGGAAATGTAAGATTTTCTTGCATTGGGTTTTCTGGCCTCATGCAAAACCCTGAGCATGTCCTCCGAGAATAGATGTCTGAAGGGGATTGGAATCTTATCACCTACAGTGTCAGCTGTAACATTGACAGGTGTGTGTGTGTGTGTGTGTGTGTGTGTGTGTGTGTGTGTGTGTGTGTGTGTGTGTGTGTGTGTGTGTGTGTGTATTTGGCATCCTTTGTTTTGTGTGAGTAGGTCCACTCTGTGGGGTAACGTGTGGTGATGGCCCTTGGCTAAATATAGGAGGAGGGGGAACCAGTGCTGTTTTGGCCAAAAGGGAGTCACCAGCAAGATTTTTCGTTGGTCTTGTCAAATCTTGAACAAGCCCTTTGGTATTAGAGGAAAGGGAGGGAATGCATAGAGAAACATCCCCTTCCAAGAGATGGGGAGGGCATCTACATTCCAAATCAGAGGACTTGGGAATGTAGCACAAAATTTTGGAAGTTGTCTGTTCAGGGGGGAGGCAAGTAAGTCTATTTGAGGAATATCCCCATTGGTGGACTATGTCCAGGAAACATGTCCCTGTGAAGCATCCACTCATGAGATTGACTCACATATCTTCTTAAAGAGTCTGCTGCAAGATTCCAATTGGAGGGAATGTACACTGCCTGAACAGTCATGTGGTATTGGGCTAGAAATTCCCATACCAGAAGAGCCAACCTGCACAGGAGATTGGTATGTGAACAAATGGGTGGGGAGACCAAATTCTGAGAACTGTCATGTTGTCTGTGAACAACTGTAGATGACCTGGGCAAAGGCTTGTAGAGTTAGTAGCAATGCTCACATTTCCCTGATGTTGATGTGTTCTGATTTGTGGGAGGGAGTCCAAATTCTCTGAACTCTGAATTTGACCAAGGCCACTTCCCAGCCCATGTCTGATGCATCTCTGTAGAGTTCTAGGACTGAGGCAAGAGAATGCAGAGGTACGGGTACACTTAAGTCCATCTGGTGGCTCCACCAAAGTAGCTCCCTCTTTACGCAAGGAATGAGAGGAACTTGGCATTCTAGTGGGGGAGAATGCCGGGTCCACACTGGTCTGAGGAACCATTAGAATTCTTCATGTGGAGTTTTACCATTGGTACCATGGGAATGGTGGAAGCCATGATTACCAGCACCCTGAGGAACTACCTGGCTATGATGTGAGTCAAGGGGAGAAAGGAGTGAAAGAAAGACCAAAGGTCCTGCACCTTCAAAGGTGGATTTGACACTCTCATAATGTCTGTCTGGATTCATCAACCCAGGAAAATGTGGTCCTGTGAAGGAGTGAGGACTGACTTCCTGTAGTTGATGGTGAATCCCAGTTTCTCAAGGAGAGAAAAGGTGGTCTCCAGGTTTTGGAGTAGTGTGTGTGAAATTAGGGCATGTAATAGCAGATCGTCCAGGTATGGGAAATCTGGATGCCCAAAAGTCTGCATTGTGCAATGACTGAAGCCAGGCATTTTGTGAATACCTTTGGTACTGTAGAAAGACCAAAGGGCAAGACAGAGAATTGAAAATGCCAGGAACCCACAGAAAAACATTAAGAATTTCCTGAACCTGGGGTGAATGAGGATGTGAAGGTAAGCATCCTTTATATTTAGAGATGCTTGTAGAAGGATAAGGGGGAATAATGTTTGGAGTGTCAACATTCTGAAGGTAGGAACCTTTAGGAAGGTGATGAAATGGGATAAATTCAGTACTGGTCTCCAGGGGGCATGCTTTCTGGGTATTGAGAACATTCTTGAATAGAAGCCTTTTCCTCGAGGACTGAGGAACCTATTGAATGGAGCCCTATTGCCAAACCTCCAAAAGAACCTCTGGGAAGAGGGGCAACTGCTCTTGGGGGGGGGGGTTGAAGGATGTCCCTGAAGGTGTGGGTGGAGTGCCAAACCATGAAATATCCTTTCTGGATTATGGAAAGAACCCCGGTGTCTTGGGTGATGCTTTCCCACACCCCATTAGCATTTGGCAGGCAAAGGGAAAGAAGGGAAAGGGAGACATCTGCAGAGTAGTCACAGAATCCCTGTTTTGTCAGGAAAGGACTGCCTTTGTTGCGAGGATGGCTGAGAACTCCTAAGCTTCTGTTGTCTCTTGCCTCAACTAGAAGAGTTACTGGAGGGGTGCTGAGTGCGGCTGTGGACAAAAACAGGCTTAGAAGAGAAATTCCTGTGAAACCCAGGCACAGGAGAAACCAATATGCATTTCAACTAGAGTTATTTGTGTTTTTTTTCCTGTAGGGACATAGAGAGGCTTCTGCCTTACTAAACAAGGCTGAATTGTCAGTGGTGTATCCATTAATTTAGATTTGAAATCATCCTGGAGGGGCTCCAGCCTGAGCCAGGAAAATCATCTAAGAACTGAACTAGTAGCAGCTGCCCTGGCACAAGCTTCCACAGCATCATAGCTGTATTTAATGGAATATTTTGCCACTTGGGAGGAAGCTCCCAGGATAGATAGAGCCAAGGCTTTTCCTTCTGAATCTGGAAGATCTGCAATGGCACTAAAAGCCTGAGACAAAAGCTCTAAGGGGTACTTCTGTCAAATGTGTCTGATTATTAATGGCCCTGAAAGCCAGGGTGGCTGACGTATACACCTTTTTACTCAGTCTCTCAAGGATTACAGTCTTTCTCTGCTGGGAGAAGATGAGAGGAGGGAAGCATCATAGGTTTGTCTGTACTTACAGAAATAACTGCTGGGTCTGCAGCAGGGCACTTAAACAGGAATTTACAATCTTTAGGGACCTTTTAGAAGCAGTCTGGCTTCTTGGGGGCTGGGACCTGGGAGTCTGGAGTTTGTGAAGCATTCTGAAAGGCATCCAAAAATGCAGGATGTACAGGTGGGACTGCAGAGGGGCCAGAGACATTAACTTGTAAAAGCTGATATCTTTTCTGGACTTCAGAAATTTGGGAAGTATCCAATTTAAAGCGTTCCCTCATTTCCAGAAGAGTTTCACCAAAAGATATTTCCTCCATAGGGAAGTCATCATTGACAGACTCCTCTTCAGGAAAAACATATTCCTGGGGGAGAAGGGATGTGTGTGGAATAATCCAGAGATTCCTCTTCATCAGATGAAAACTCATCAGATGGGTCGCTGTCCTTAATCCCTTTTTGAGAAGGTTGGGAAGCAGCTATAGGAATAGGCTGACAGGAAGGTGGCTTGAGTGCCATGAAGGTCTGAAACAAGCTTTGAGAAAAGGCCTGCCAATCTGTAGGGGCCTCTCTGGTAGGGGACAAATGCTTAGTCTCTTGTTTTTTTTCTTTGGAGGAGAAACGATCCTATACAACATTGGAGAACTGGACAAAGATGTACATTCTAATGTATCTGACTGCATCTCTTCTCTTGCTTGGGTGTGAGGTACCCCTCAAACTATAAGTACTTTTGAGCCTTGGTTCCTCTACGACATCCTGATCAGACATCTGTTCGACCTCCAGAGATGTGCTTGCGGCCAAAGTCAAGGCGGCCTCAGAACAGGGCTTGGCCTGTGAATCCATGCCTGAAGTCGGATGAACTTCTGGCATTACAAGCACATTTGGAGAAACATCTGACATTAGTGGCGTAGTAGAAGCCACAAGCTGAGGTTTCTTGGCCTTGTGCTTCACCAGTTCGGAGTCAGACCCCAAGGTACGCTTAAAGCCACTGGTTCTCTAAATATATAGCAAGAGAGGAAAGTCCGCTTCTAAGGGTCTTTGGAACGAAGGACTGGCAAATACTACAGAACTTGTGGTCATGCTTAGGGTCTAAACAAAAGAGACACTGAGAATGGCTGTCCTTATGTGGAATTTGTCTTCCACACTCCCACTTACCCTTCTTGGATGACATAACCAAAACAGTAATAAGAGAAAAAAATTCTCCAACAGGGCACTTATCTGGCAAATGATCAGAGTGATGGTTGGAATGGCATTCTGACAGGGGCAGAAAAGTTCTGAGGATGGTACGTGCGCACATTGCTTTTATGGCCTACGTCTGTCAGCAGCCTATGTGTGACGTCCCATGTACCTTACAGTAGTACAAGACTTTTGTATACTGGCCAGCTCTGGGTTGCCTACAGGCAGGAGATGCCTCAGGTTAAGACTACTGCAGCAAGTGAATAGAAGGACATCTAAAGGCGAACATAGTATACTGACAGGTAAGGGCACTGTTTACCGAGGGAAACACAAAGCTAATATGTGAAAGGGTAAGCAGCTGAATAAAAACTAAAATATGAAATTATTAGAAGTGAATACGAGATAGCAGCTTTACTGGGAACTAAATACTTTAATGCATTTACTAGAACAATGTCTAATTTAGTTATATTTAAAGATAGCCAGTGCACTTTTTTTTACTGCTAAAAGTTAACGTGTTCTAAAAGCATACAAGTTGTTTTTCATATCTGGGAGGTGAATAAGGATAAGACAAGAACAGACTGCACAGATTAGTGCATGTGGGTGCAGCTGTCAATTTGGGACAATTGTTCCTGTCAGGAGGGTTAAACTTTAATGTGAAGTTGTTCAATCTCGCCATTCATTCTTCACTGATGGGTTCGAGCCGATCCATCGGCTCCGACATGGCTGTTAGCAAAGCTCAAGGTTTACCAGTAGCTCAAGACCAAGCTCCTTATCCCATGATGCACTGCTGAAATTATCTCAGATCTAGTCTGCCGCGGCATGTATCTCCAGTTCCAGTTCACTAGAGCCTTTTTTGATATAAAAATCACTTTTTGCAAGTTATTTCATTACTTTTTTTCTATTCTAGTTAGATTAGTTTTATATTAGCTTCTGTAGTTGTCTCTTTTAGACTTATTCCCTTGTTGTGTCTTTCAGCTTTTCCCGGTTAGGGGTCGCCACAGTGGAACTCCGGTCCGCTAATGATTGGCAGTAGATTTTTACGTGCTGAGTTGCCAGCCCTGACGCACAACCTTCAACGAAGGTACGCCAATTCACGCACGTCTCCAGACAGAAGACGCTCTAACTGAGAATCGAACGGGACAACGTCTTACTGTGAGGCGACAGCGCTATTGCAGTACCACCACCGCAGTGCTTGATTATTTCATAATCGTTGTAGTGGCCTCGTGTTGGGCCTAGTTATTCAGAGTGTGTGTGTTTTTCTATTACCATAGTTTTTGCATTGATAGTATAAATAGAAAGTGTGTTTGATATTTAGACGTGTTATCTTGAGCCTAAGGGTAGTTGTGACATAACTTTTAGGCTGTATTAGGCTGTGCGGTTTGTGATACAACCTTTAGGCTGTATTTAGTCTGTGTAATTGTTTATTGAGTTAAGCCTAAAGTTCATTATTAATATGTCTGAGGAAAAAGACAAGCACCCAAAGTCTGGATTCAAAAAATGTTCAGACTGCAGGTAAAAGATGTCTCTTACTGATGGGCACGTTCAGTGCGTGTATTGTTTAGGTGCGGTGCATTTGCAGCATTTGCCATTCCTTTTCTTCAAGGGTTCTCTTAGAGAGGAAAAGGAAGCTTGTGGATCGAGGTTTGTTGAAGCATACTTTTGCTGAAACTTTCACTGACCAGGATGGGGCCAGCAAGTCCGCTAACTCTTCAAAATCCTCAGCAGACACCAAGGCATCTAAAGACTCGAAAAAGTCAAAGAAAGTGGAAGATTCCAGGACTTCAGCTCTACAGACCTCAGAGCTGAGTGTCTCCTCATTTCGGAGCCAGCCCACAATTTTGGATCCAGTCTCTGAGAGACCTGTATCTCCATTCCTTCAATCTGCACCTTCGGTGCACTCCTCTAGGTCTTCTGTCAGCCTCTCGGATTTGGATATGGACCAATTGGTGCAGAAACTCTTACAGGCACCAGGCCTTGCTAAACTGTTGTCGGCTCCGATCCGAGCGTCGGAACCGAAGACCACCATCTCAGATTTGACTGCTCCTCCTCCGAGCTGTACTGGATCTTCGGAGCCGGAGGGGGATGACCTGCTGATCGTGGAGCCTTTGGAGCAGAGACCTGCTCCATTGTCATCGGTTCCATCTACTCTGACATCCTCGGCACCAACCTGAGACTCTAGGGGCCGACACTCTCCTGTCAGGTCCGGGGAGGATAGTCACACCGCCTTGTCGATGCCAACTCCTCCTCTCAGGGCCTCGGCTCAGATGAGCTCGGTTCCTACCGCCGGCTCGGAGCCCACGGCCTCGGTGCGGGAGGGGCTGGCCATTCAGTCGGGTCCATCGACACCTTCTCATCGAAGCCATGATGCTTTTGAAGCCACGAGGACAGCCTTATCCCCAAAGACATCCTTGACACCAGGTCTGGACTCTTCTTACCCCAAAGCGCCTGTGTCTGCTTCTGTCTCCATCGTCCAGGCCAAGCATACAGACCCTAAGCCTCAGGTAGCCCCACAGTGTGCCCCTTGCTCTTCTCAGACCTACCCAGAGGCTCCCACTGAGGAGGTCCCCAGGAAAAATTGTGTAAGAGGAGACACTTGGACTCCCCACAGGAGTCGTTGACATCTGACCCCGACTTGGAGGAGTTAGAAGGGTCCCCACGATCCCTCTCTGAGGATATCTCCTTTGCGGAGATACTAGAGATCCTTAGGCAGAGGGGTGATTGGCAGTCCAAAAGCCCTACTGAGGACAAGTCAGTCCTCATGAAGGCTTTTGGGTCTCAACCTTCCACCTCTTGGGTGTCTCCGGCCTTTGATGAGCTCATGCAGCTAGTCTCTCAGAGGGCATGGGAGTCACCGGAGTCCATGGAATCTGTCCCTTGGAGGCATAACAAGTTCATTTCTGCCCCCGTAGATAAAGACTTTTTGTCCAAGGGAGTCCCTGCTGATGCCATGGTGGTGGCTATGGCCACCAAGAAGGAAATGTCTGAGACTTTCTCGTCGATCCATCCTCCTAACAGGGAGTCCAGGATCATGGATCGATATGGGAAATGCATGTTTAGTTCAGCGACTTTTACACTCCCATCCCCGAACTATTTGACTCATTTCACCAGACTGCAAAGAGATCTCCTTAAGGAGTTGGGAGATACTCTTCAGGGTACTGTAGCTGCAGGGGCTTCCGACAAAGTAGCCACCCAGCTTGCTACCCTAAATTCCATCGTGAACTCATCCATGCGTCTCATATCATATGCAGCCAATGGGATGAGTAGGGCAGCGGGTACAGGAGTTGCTCTAAGAAGACATTCCTGGATGCGCTTGTGTTCCTTCGCAGAGCCCTTTAAGTCTTCATTTGTCAACACCCCTTTTGATGGCTCATCTCTCTTTGGGCCCTAAGTGAAGGAAAGTCTCACCAGGTGTGAGCAGGAGGGAAAGACTGTCTGCCATCTGAGTCCATTTTTCCACCCCTACTCGGCCATACCCCAAAGGCCAATGGGGAGGTAAAATGTGGTTCCGAAAAGCCCAAGGAGCCTTTCAGGACACACGTGGTCAACCCTGCTCTAGGGGCACAGGAGGGGGTAACAATGAAGATACCGCTCTCACGGCAGAGGGGGTCTGGAACACCAGGGTGACGGAGATCACCTTTCAGCTCCTGAAGGGAGAACCAACTTTCCTGCTCTGGTGGCAGTCGGGGTTCGCTTATCTTTGTACCCAGATGCCTGGCAAGATTTAACAAATGACAGCTGGGTACTAAGTATTATTTCCAGAGGGTATTTCATAACGTTCTTCACCCCACCCACGCCCCCAAGGAGAATCCCGGACGTTCCACCCAGTTACAGGGAACAAGCAATTATAGAGGTCCACAAGTTGTAAAAAAGAGTCATCCAGACAGTCCCAGCAGGCCAAATAGGATCCAGAACTTACTCAAGATTCTTTTTGGTTCCAAAGAAAACAGGGGGCTGAAGACCTATTTTGGACCTCAGCAGACTCGATGAAAGAGAAGTTCTGGATGGTGACGCTACAGTCTATACTTCCCTTTTTAGGGAGAGACAATTGGATGTGCTGGATAGATCTCAAGGATGTGTACTACCACATAAAAATGGCCAAGCCATCCAGAGATCATCTTTGTTTCCGGCTGGGAGCCAATCATTATCAATTTCGAGCCCTGCCCTTTGGTCTCACTACAGCCCCCAGAGTGTTCACCAAATGCATGGTAGTGGTCACGGCTCATCTGAGGCATCTAGGACTCCAGGTGTTTACGTACCTAGACGATTGGCTCCTTACCTCCACCACCAGGCATCAACTGATTCAGGCAAGGGAATACACTGACACTCTGCCATCCTTAGGCATTACAATCAACTCAGAAAAATCTGCCTTGTCGCCATCGCGGCATATCGTCTTTATAGGGGCACAGTTAGACACTTCAACCACCACTCTACGACTACCAATCGAGAGGGTCTTTCTTCTTCACCAGCATGTCAGTTCATTAGCGTCGAAGGACAGAGCACCAGCCGCAGAAGTCTTAAAAGTATTAGGTTTGATGGCTGCAGCGATCTTGGCCATAACATTTGCAAGGATGCATAGGCGAATTCTTCAATGGCTGCTGTTCACCCAATTATCCTATCAGGAACTTCCAATGAGTCATATGATTTTAATTACAAACTCTTGCAAGACAGATCTCCAGTGGTGGCTGACATCTCTTCATGTAACCATAGGACGCCCCTTTGTACTACCCCCAACAGTAGCCACTGTGACCATGGACGCTTCCCTAATAGGGTGGGGGGGGGCATTTTCAGGGAAAGACTGCCCAAGGCACATGAACGGATCAAGAGTCACACCTGCATATCAATGTTCTGGAGATGAGAGCAGTACTTCTGGAGTTGCAGTACTTTCAGGACTCTCTTCCTCTAGGGACGATTGCAATTCAGACAGACAACATGTCGGTAGTCTGGTATTTGAACAAGCAAGGCGGGACCAACTCTTACCCCCTTTGCTGAGAATCCCTCAGGCTTTGGCAGTGGGCTGCCTCCTCCCAGCGCCTTCTGTAGGCAATGCACATCCCGGGCTGCCTCCTTCCAGCGCCTTCTGTTGGCAATGCACATCCCGGGGAGATCCACCGTGATAGCAGACAAACTGAGCAGGGCAATTTTGCTGCCGCACAAGTGGTCCCTCAAACAAGAGATTGCAGACAGGATTTTCCGCAAATGGGGCCAGCATAGCTGCGATCTTTTTGCCAGTCACAACATGAAATGCAGAAGCTACTTTGCCCTGATTCCCCCTCAGGGAAAACCCCCAGAGAGACGCACTCGTACATGATTGGCCCCCGGGTCTCCTCTATACAATACCTCCAATCCCTCTAATACCCAGACTTCTACAGAAAGCAATATTGCTAGGAAGGACTATCATTCTCATAGCCCCTCATTGGTCTCGGCAGATTTGGTAACCATTTCTTCATCATCATCATCATCATCATCATCATCATCATCATCATCATCATCTATTGGAGGATCCATGGAATCTGGACCCAGTTCCAGACCTTCTGACACATCCGTCAGGGGACCTCCATCCTTCATTGCAGTCACTGAAGCTCACAGCTCGGCTGCTCCAGTTCCCCTCATAGCCAGGCTTCATGATCTTTCTGATGAGACAAGTCAGATCCTCTCGTCTTCCCATAAGACATCCACCAGAAGATTACATCTTAGTAAGTGGAAGAGATTTTCCATATGGGCTTCTAAGTAGAACATTGATCCTTATCAAGCCCCTTTGACATCTATTTTAGAATTCTTGACTATGATTTTTAATAAAGGAGCTGCAGCTGCTACAGTTCGGGTTCAGTTGGCTGCTACATCTAACTTACATCTCAGAGTGGGCGGGCTAAACATAATGTCCCACAAGTTGTCCAAGGCCTTTCTCAAAGGAACCTTTCACATGAGGCCTCCAGTGAAAACTCCTTATTCTCCTTGGAACCTAAACTTTGTGCTATCACATATAATTCTTCCACCGTATGAACCAGCATCATCTTGTGACCTTAAATTCTTATCATGGAAAACCATATTTCTGGTGGCTATTAATTCCGCCTGCAGAGTGCCAGAACTTCAAGCTTTATCCATCAGCCCTCCTTATTTGATTTTTCATGCTGATAGCGTATCTCTTCGGACAAAACCCTCCTTTTTGCCCAAAGTTTGTTCGGAATCTAATATCAGCCAAGTCATTGAGTTGCCAGTCTTCTTCCCTAACCATTCCAATAACCTTGAGTACATGCTGCACAAACTTGATGTTCACAGACAGCTCAGATATTACTTGGACACAACAAAAGATGTCAGAAAATCAGACCAGCTCTTTGTATCATTCTCTGAAGCCAGAAAAGGTAGACCAGTGGCTAAAACAACGCTTTTGAAATGGCTATCTGATTGTATTTGTTTATTCAGCTGCTAATAAGCCCTTACTTCATAAGATTAAAGCTCATTCTACCAGGGCAGTCTCTACATCTTCTGCATTTCAAGTCAAATTGCCCCTTGATAACATTTGTGCTGCAGCCACTTGGTCTAAACCTCATACGTTTATCACTCATAACAAAGTTGATAAGGCCTCCAGGGACAGGGCTTCCTATGGGTCTATGGTTTCGAAGAATGTACTTCCGTGAGCCACCCAAGATTGAGGGTGCTAGGGACGCTACCCATCAGTGAAGAATGAACGGCAAGATTGAACAACTTCACATTAAGAAGTTATGTACTCACTATAAAGTTCCATGTGAGTTGTTCCATCTCGCCTTCATTCTTGCGTCCCTCCCTCCCTCCCTCCATCCCTCACCTGGCTGATAGTTGACCTAGAGACTGGCCTCATCCTGGTTATTCAACCCTTCTCTTCCTTTCTTGGGAGAGTAGTTCTCATACAGGGATATGGTACACGCAGCAAACAAGATCTGAGGTAATTCCAGCAGTGCATCATGAGATAAGAGGCTTGGTCTTGAGCTACTGGTAAACCTTGAGCTTTGCTAACGGCAGTGTCGGAGCCGATGGATCGGCTCCGAACCCACCAGTGAAGAATGAAGGTGAGATGGAACAACTCACATGGAACGTTATGGTGAGTACATAACTTATTACTTGAAGATGCATATAGGTGTGTGTGTGTGTGTGTGTGTGTGTGTGTGTGTGTGTGTGTGTGCGCATTTTAAGTTAACAGGTTATTGGGGTGTTCTGGAGTGTGATTTTTTTTTTTTTTTTTTTTGTGGGTTGTCATTAAAACATAAGTCTTATAAAATATGTATAGGTTCAAATAAAGAACTGTATAAAGGATTAACCTATCAAACATTAATGGGTGCACATAACATAAAAACAAAAAATAGACATTTAAAAAGCTGTTATATACAATAGGTGGGAATAAGAACGCCAAGACCTTGTTTGGAAAGAAGTGAGGATGTACATTTCATAAAGGATTTCAGGATGGATATTCAGCAGAATATCAGGGAAAATGGGAAAGGGTAGTACTTAAACTAATTGCTAGAGGAGCTCCAATAGTGATAGAAGAAGGGAAAAAAGATAGTAATGGTAGATTTGTGGTAGTAAGGCGCTACTGGTTGGGGATGAAGATTATGATGGCATGTATTTATATTCCACCTAAAACCACCATTATGGAGCTTAAAAATTTCTGGAAGAAATAATCTGCTTTCAGCATAGAATATTTCTTGTAGGTAGGGACTGGAACATGATTTGCAACAGTAAGGATGTATCTGGGGGACCTAGAAGGGAGAATATAATAAAACAGGGTTGATTTCAGTAGCAGGCACTCAAAGAATTTACATATTATACCCCAGAGGTACAATAATTGGGATATACTAGACAGAATTTATGTTTCTAAGGAACATGTGCATTTAATTGAAAGTTTCAACATATCTATTAACTATTTCAGATCATGCGCCAATAACAACTCAGATAAAAGTGCAGGGCAACGAAGTAAAAAAGAGACACTGGTGTTTCCCCATTCACCTGTTAAAAAGGGAGGATTAACTGACTTGAAAGGATATTTATTTATTTACTTGACATTTCTTGACTGGGGAAAGTCAGACTAGGTCAGGAACCCATTTTCAGCAGAGGTTATAAAGGTGTTCTGGAGTATGAGACAGGATACAGACAAGTATTTAGTACAATATTGCAAACGAAAAATAGAAAAAAAAATACATCTATTAGTTACCATGCAGTTTAACATATAGGTACAAATGCAGCATGTAATAGCTTATACAGTATTTCACAGGAAGTAATCAGAATAGTTTTGTCTAAAAATTGCAAGCAGAGAAGGTATACCATGTGTAGGCTATGTAAGTATAGGATGTTAGGGAGAGTAAAAGAAATTAGAACTAGTGAAGATATAAGTGAAAAGAATCAGGAGAAGGATGGGAGACTGAGCAGGAACGTGGTATAAGACTTATTCGGGAAAGACCATAGTTGGATTCACTGTGTCAATGGAGTATAAATGAGTATCTGGATTTGATACATGAAGAATCCCACATTATCCCACTCCACAAAGGCGGCAACTCTCTTGAGCTCACCAACTACCACCCAATCGCAATTTTATCACCATTGTCAAAAATACTAGAAAGAGTAGTGCATACACAACTAATGCAATACTTCCTAGTAAATAACCTGATATCATCATCTCAACATGGGTTTCAACCCTCCCATAGTACCACAACAGCCCTACTCTCTTTCACTAACATAGTCAACACCCACAGAAACAACGGACAGTTTGTATCTTCTGTATTCTTGGACTTATCAAAAGCATTTGATATGGCCAACCACAGCATGCTGCTCAAAACTTTATCTACCCTTAGCCTTACCTCACCCTCTGTATCTTGGTTAAACAGCTATCTATCAGACCGACAAACAAGCAGTTCTGTGGCAGGACCAACTATCCTCCCTTCTGCCAGTATCCATAGAAGTCCCTCAAG
This sequence comes from Protopterus annectens, assembly GCF_019279795.1. Taxonomy (NCBI): domain Eukaryota; kingdom Metazoa; phylum Chordata; order Ceratodontiformes; family Protopteridae; genus Protopterus; species Protopterus annectens. The sequence continues at coordinate 1,754,178,128 of NC_056743.1, forward strand.
GTTCAATCCTTGGTCCTTTACTATTCTCCATTTTTACAAATCAGATAGCTGTATCCACCCCCTCTGCCCCTATAGTGCAATATGCTGATGATACATCTATCATATGTGCTGCCCCAACCTTAAGCGAACTACGAACAATAACACAACACAACTTTACATTGACTGAAGCATGGTTTTCTAGCATTAAACTTATAATCAATCCCAAAAAAACAAACCTAATTCTCTTCACTCCAGGCAGTTCTTCTGCACTAAAAGTACAGTTTTGTACCTACCATAAATGTAGATGTTCGAAGATCCACATTGCTGCAGTCCTAACACTTGGGTAGTCCGCTGTCCCAGTCGGCCCGAATACCAAAGTATATGGCTGACGTCGGTCAAGGCGCATTAGTCTGACGTCAGGACGTCATGGTACAAATGCGCATGACCGACGTCATATCCTCAGTCTTTTCTTGCCCCAGATGTCAGAAGACCCTAAAAAGATAAGGCTAAAACCAAAAAACACCACACACTCCTGCACCAAATATATATACAATATATACAAATTTACAAGAGTATAACCTCACCCACACAACCACCCCTAAACACAGAGGGAAGGAGGGAGGGTTGGACTGCAGCAATGTGGATCTTGAACATCTACATTTATGGTAGGTACAAAACTGTACTATGTTCTTCATACCACATTGCTGCAGTCCTAACACTTGGGTAGAATCCCAAAGCAGAGGTAAGGGAGGCTGGCAAATCATAAGGAAGCAGGAGCTGACAACATGCCCTGCAAAATAGCCGTGGCAAAACCAGCCCTAGATTTAGAGTAGAGAGGAAGGTGGTAATGCTTAGAGAAAGTATGCACTGAACTCCAAGTAGCTGCCTCCAAAATATCCTTAGTTGCCACCCCTTAGAAATGCTGTAGAAGTGGCAGTAGCCCTAGTGGAATGAGGCCTAATCCCAGCTGGAATCTCCTTGCCATGATGGGAATAACAAAATGCAATGCAAAACCCAATCCACTTAGAAATAGTTTGTTTTGACACAGGCTTGCCCTGAGAACTCAAAGCAAAAGAAACAAACAACTGCTGAGACTGCCTAAAATCCTTAGTCCTGCTTAAATAATAACGCAACTGCCTGTGTACATCTAAAGTGTGCAAAATCTTTTCCCCTTATTTTGGGGATCTGCATAAAAGGTAGGCAAATGAATAGTTTAGTTTAAAGCCACACTAGAAACCACTTTAGGCATAAAGGAAGGATTAGTAAAGATACCCTATCCTTATGAAAAATCAGGAAAGGCTCAACCGCCATAAGGGCCTGCAATTCAGACACCCTTCTTGCAGATGTAATGGCTAACAAAAAAGCAGTCTTCCATGACAAATATTTCAATTCAGCAGTAGCTGCAGGCTCAAAAGGTTGTAGAGTGAGTTTCTCCAACACAAAATTGAGGTCCCAAGCAGGAGTAGGAGCTCTACGTGGGGGTCTTATATTCTTTGCCCCTCTAAGAAATTGCTTGAACAAAGGATGAGAAAACAATGACAGGTCACAATCATAGTGAGCTGAAATTGCTGCAGCATGAATCTTAATGGAAGAGAAAGACAAACCTTTGTCCAATAACTCAGTAAGATATTGAAGAGCCACACTCAAATTCGGCTCAGAAACATCCAAATCCTTTGCTGCACACCAAAATAAAAATCTCTTCCATTTTCCTGCATACACTTTCCTTGTACTAGGTCTTCTGGCTTCCATAATCACATTCAAAACTTGTTGAGGAAGCTGAGACCTGCTATGGTTCAAAACAGAATATGCCAAGCTGTTAGGTGAAGAGAGTGAAGCTTGACATTGAGCAGATGCCCGTCCTTCTGAGACAATAGGTGTGGAATCAAAGGTAAGGGCCATGGAGGCTTCCTTACCAGACTCCTCAGCAATGGGTACCAGTGCTGCCGAGGCCAATCCGAGCTATTAAAATCATCCTTGGCTTGTCTTGTCTGACCTTTAGAAGTACCTTTGGGAGGAGAGGCAGAGGTGGAAAGGCATACACATGAAGATTTTTCCAACTGAAAGAAAGAGCATCCACTTTCCAGGCTGTGTGATGAAACCTTTTCGTGCAAAACTTTGGCAACTGGTGGTTTAGTGGAGAAGCGAACAGATCTATGTCTGGAGTTCCCCATGACACTGTCAATGTCTGAAATACATGAAGATCCAGTTTCCACCGTGGGGATCCATGATTTGCCTGCTTAACACATCTGCTAAGGAGTTCTGTGCTCCTGGCAGAAACCTTGCTTGAAGATTCAGCTGCAAGCTTAACGCAGTCTCCCACAAAATCATTGCTTGCCTGCATAGAGGATAAGAATGTGTTCCCCTTGTTTGTTGATGTACCACATGACAGTTGTGTTGTCTGTTAGAATCAACACCTGCCCTGGAAGAAGTAAATCCTTGAAAGCCAGTAATGCAAACTAGACTGCTAACATCTCCTTCATGTTGATATGTAGATGCTGCAGTCTGGCAGGCCACTTGTCTTGTATCCACTTTCCATTCAGATGAGCACCCCAAGCTGTGTCTGAGGCATCTGTCGTTAGAATCTGACTCGCCTCTGGCCGGGTCACAGAGAGTCCCTTGTTTAGGTGACATTCCTGAGCCCACCACAAAAATTCCTTTTGAATGCAAGGTATTATTTGAATGACAGTGTCTAAATCCTGGCAGTGCTGTGTCCATACATTTTTGAGATACCATTGTAGCTTCCTCATATGCAGTTTGGCATTGGGAAGTACCAGAATACAAGATGCCATGAACCCTAAGGCTTGAAGGACTGTCCTTGCAGTCAGCCCGGACTGATGAGATAGTTGATGGAAGTAAAGAGAAAGATTCTTTTGTTTGTCCGGGGTTAAAAGGCCATCTGGGTTGCTGTATTCAGTCTCACACCCAGAAAGCACATGTCTTGAGAGGGTACTAGACTGGACTTTATTTCGTTCACAGAATACCCTAGGCATCTTAGCACTGCTATCACATATTCCAAATGCTGAAGAAGCACGTCCCTTCCTTGAGCCAGAATCAGGCAATCGTCCAAATAAGGATAGATTTGTATTCCTTTTAGCCTGAAGAAAGCTATCACTGGAGCCAGAACCTTTGTGAATACTCTGGGTGCAGTAGATAAGCCAAAGGGCAATGCAGAGAACTGATAATGAGAATTCCCAGCTCGAAAAAGTACAGTTTTGTACCTACCATAAATGTAGATGTTCGAGGATCCCCATTGCTGCAGTCCTTACTATTGGGTAGTCCGCTGTCCAGTCGGCCCGAATACCAGAGTATATGGCTGACGTCGGTCAGGGCGCATTAGACTGACGTCAGTACGTCAGGGTACTAATGCGCATGACCGACGTCATATCCTCAGTCTTTTCTTGCCCCAGATGTCAGAAGACCCTAAAAAGACAAGGCCCAAAATACCTGCACCAAAAATATGTACAATATATACAAGAATATATACAAAAATATCAGCATGTAACCTCACCTACACAACCACCCCTAAACACAGAGGGAAGGAGGGTAAGTGAGCAATGGGGATCCTCGAACATCTACATTTATGGTAGGTACAAAACTGTACTATGTTCTTCGCCCCATTGCTGCAGTCCTTACTATTGGGTAGAATCCCAAAGCAGAGGTAAGGGAGGCTGGCAAATCATAAAGAAGCAGGAGCTGACAACATGCCTTGCAAAACAGCTGTGGCAAAACCAGCCCTAGACTTAGAGTAGATAGGAAGGTGATAATGCTTAGAGAAAGTATGCACTGAACTCCAAGTAGCTGCTTCCAAAATATCCTTAGTTGCCACCCCTTAGAAATGCTGTTGAAGTGGCAGTAGCCCTAGTGGAATGAGGCCTAATCCCAGCTGGAATCTCCTTGCCATGATGGGAATAACAAAATGCAATGCAAAAGCCAATCCACCTAGAAATAGTTTGTTTTGACACAGGCTTGCCCTAACTCAAAGCAAAAGAAACAAACAACTGCTGAGACTGCCTAAAATCCTTAGTCCTGCTTAAATAATAACGCAATTGCCTGTGTACATCTAAAGTGTGCAAAATCTTTTCCCCTTTATTTTGGGGGTCTGCATAAAAAGTAGGCAAATGAATAGTTTGGTTTAAAGCCACACTAGAAACCACCTTAGGCATAAAGGAAGGATTAGTACGTAATGATACCCTATCCTTATGGAAAACAAAAAGGGCTCTACTGCCATAAGGGCCTGCAACTCAGACACCCTTCTTGCAGAAGTAATAGCAAACAGAAAAGCAGTCTTCCAGGACAAATATTTCAATTCAGCAGTAGCCGCAGGCTCAAAAGGTTGTAGAGTAAGTTTTTCCAACACAAAATTGAGATCCCAAGCAGGAGTAGGAGCTCTACGTGGGGGTCTTATATTCTTTGCCCCTCTAAGAAACTGCTTGAACAAAGGATAAAACAATGGTGGGTCACAATCATAGTGAGCTGAAATTGCTGCAGCATGAATCTTAATGGAAGAGAAGGACAAACCTTTGTCCAATAACTCAGTAAGATATTGAAGAGCCACACTCAAATTAGGCTCAGAAATCTCCAAATTCTTTGCTGTACTCCAAAATAAAAATCTCTTCCATTTTTCGTACACTTTCCTTGTACTAGGTCTTCTAGCTTCCATAATCACATTTAAAACTTGTTGAGGAAGTTGAGACCTGCTGTGTTTCAACACAGAATATGCCAGGCTGTTAGATGAAGAGAGTGAAGCTTGACATTGAGCAGATGACCGTCCTTCTGAGATAACAGATGAGGAATCAGAGGTAAAGGCCATGGAGGCTTCTTTACCAGACTCCGTAGTAGTGGGTACCAGTGTTGCCGAGGCCAATCTGGAGCTATCAAAATCATCCTTGGCCTGTCTTGTCTGACCTTTAATAGTACCTTTGGGAGAAGAGGCAGAGGTGGAAAGGCATACACATGAAGGTTTTTCCAACTGAAAGACAGAGCATCCACTTTCCAAGCTGTGTGATGAAACCCCTTTGTGCAATACTTTGGCAGCTGGTGGTTTAGTGGAGAAGCGAACAGATCTATGTCTGGAGTTCCCCATGACACTGTCAATTTCTGAAATACATGAAGATCCAGTTTCCACGCGTGGGGATCCATGATTTGTCTGCTTAACACATCTGCTAAGGAGTTCTGTGCTCTCGGCAGAAACCTTGCCTGAAGAGGTAGTTGCAAGCGCAGTCTCCCATAAAATCATTGCTTGCCTGCATAGAGGATAAGAATGTGTTCCCCTTGCTTGTTGATGTACCACATGACAGTTGTGTTGTCTGTTAGAATCAACACCTGCCCTGGAAGAAGTAACTCCTTGAAAGCCATTAATGCAAACTGGACTGCTAACATCTCCTTCATGTTGATATGTAGATGCTGTAGTCTGGCAGGCCACTTGTCTTGTATCCACTTTCCATTTAGATGAGCTCCCCAAGCAATGTCCGAGGCATCTGTCGTTAAAATCTGACGTCACAGAGAGTCCCTTGTTTAGGTGACATTCCTGAGCCCACCACAAAAATTCTTTTTGAAGGCAAGGTATTATTTGAATGACAGTGTCCAAATCCTGGCAGTGCTGTGTCCATACATTTTGAGATACCATTGTAGCTTCCTCATATGCAGTTTGGCATTGGGAAGCACCAGAATAAGATGCCATGAACCCTAATGCTTGAAGGACTGTCCTTGCAGTCAGCACGGACTGATGAGATAGTTGATGGAAGTAAAGTGATAGACTCTTTTGTTTGTCCGGGGTTAAAAAGGCCATCTGGGCTGCTGTATTCAGTCTCACACCCAGAAAGCACATGTCTTGAGAGGGTACTAGACTGGACTTTATTTCGTTCACAGAATACCCTAGGCATCTTAGCACTGCTATAACATATTCCAGATGCTGTAGAAGGTCTTCCTTTTCTTGAGCCAGAATCAGGCAGTCGCCCAAGTAAGGATAGATTTGAATTCCTTGTAGCCTGAAGTAAGCTATCACTGGAGCCAGAACCTTTGTGAATACTCGTAGATAAGCCAAAGGGCAATGCAGAGAACTGATAATGAGAATTTCCAGCTCGAAACAGATACTTCCTGCAACTTAGCCTTATAGGCACATGAAGGTAAGCTTCCTTGAGATCTAAAGTTACCATCCAGTGATCTTTGCCCAGCAGAGGTAAAAGCTGTTGTAACGTCAACATCTTGAACTTGGGAATGTCCAGATAAGTGTTGAGGAGAGATAAATCCAAAATTGGTCTCCACGTGTTCCCCTTCTTTGGTACTAGGAACAGGCGAGAATAAAATCCTAGGCCCCTTTCTGATACAGGAACTGGCTGAATGGCCCCATCTGGAGTAACTGAGAAATTTGCTTGTGAGCCTCTTTTCTTTGTGGAGGAGGAACGTCTGGCATGCCTTTGAAAGGAGGCATTGTATGGAAATAAAACCTGTAACCGTGGTGAATGATATCCAACACCCATCTGTCTTGAGTAATTAAATCCCAATTTCTTTGAAAAGAGACAGTCTTCCTCCCAAAGGAGCTACCAGACGAGAATCTACTGGCAGCTGAAAAGGCAGGTCATTGGGTCTGTTTACGAAAGGACTGACCCCTGCCCTCACCAGAAGTCTGAGCAGGTGAACTCCTGTTCTAGGCCTAAAAGAACCTTGAGCTCTGCCCCTACCACGCCTAGACCTACCCCTAGACTGGGAATCATAAGCAGGATATGTCCACCCTTAGCAGGCCAATTTCTACTAAACTTCGTGGCTGCACCTGCAAAAATCTTTAACAGTTTGCATAGACTTAGCTTTGTCCTCCATTTTCTTTAAAACTGCTTCCACAGGCGAACCAAACAACACATCAGACTGTAAAGGAGCATCCAAAATCCTTGTCTTAACATGCTCAGCTAAATTCTGATCCCTCAACCAGGCATGCCTAGAACAGAACTAGTGGCAGCCACCGGAGGCCTGTACAGCATCAAAACCACATTGCAAAGAATGCTTACCCACTTGTTCAGACACATGAACCAAATCCAGCAACTCTTTACACTCAATACCTTCCGCAAAGCATCCACCTTAGATTTCAATTGTGAAAGGAGATAATTTTGATATTTTAGCATGTGAAACTGACAATTCAACGCCTCATGGCTAGAGTGGAAGAAGTATACACTTTCTTTCCCCACCTATCCAAAGCCCTTGCCTCTTTATCAGTGGGAACAGGATTTTTAACCACAGAGGCCTTAACACCTTTAGGCCCCTGAGAAACAGTTTCTGGGTCCGCCCTAGGACTCTTAAACAAATACTTATGAGCTTCAGGCACCCTATAGTACCTATCGGGTTTAACAGGAGCAGGAGGCAAAGAGTCAGGGTTCAGGGAAGCCTCTGCAAAAACATCTTCCACCACATTCAACACAGGAGGTATAGCTAAGGGCCTATGCTGGGGTAAAACAAGAATTCCCTAAGCCTTTTCCTGAATCAGAGTAATCCTGGCCTTCCCATTTAAAGTGCTCCCTCATGGAATGCAGAGTCTCTGAAAATGAGAAATCCTCAGGAGGAGAAGCTGTAGGAGTGGAATCATCCACATCAGAATCAGAATAAGGAGGATACTCCTGCAAATCTTCCACAGAAGACTCAGAAGCCTCTGAACACTGTTCAAAACTATCAAACTCGGTTCCACCCTGGGCCTCTTATCAGGAGGGGCATAGAACCTCTAATCATAGTAATCAAATCTTCTGCCATTTTAAGCATATGTTTCTTAGGTACAGAACCCGAAATGCTAGGAGAAGTCCCCACTGAAGCTGAACTTGGCCTACCTCTCAAAGAAGTTTTGGCAACAGAAGGAGAGGCTCTAACTACCTTGGGAAGAGAGGGAAGAACAGTTACCCTCAGCCTGGCCTACCTCCTGAGAAGGCACATCCTGTAACAGTAAAGTTTCTGCCTGAGACTCCATAGAAACTCCTGGCAAAACCTCTGGCTCCACTGAGCCTTCTAAAGAACCAACGTCCGGGACTGCCGGTTCATCAACCCTAGGCTTCGCTGTTTTGTCCTTATCCGACGGCATTTTATAATTGCAACGCTTCCCAAACACTAACCTAGCACAATCTAACGCCTCTTAATAGTTGTTAAACCTAGCACAAGAACGGCAGCCAACAACGGCCCTAAACAAGGTATACACAAGGTATGGTAATCCCTATGAGGTATCTGTTTCCCACAAGAAATACAGTTATTCACTTTTTCTGACATCCGGTTAAATACTGAGGCAAGAAAAACCAAAATGTTCCAACGGGTACTTAGCCAACTCTGATTCGGTCTGAAACTCCGGAATATTTCAGAACGCCAACCTGCACTCGCAAAACTGCTTCTGCATCGGACCATGCGGCGGTCATGCGCATTAGTACCCTGACGGTCTAATGCGCCTGACCATACTCTGGTATTCGGGCCGACTGGACAGCGGACTACCCAATAGTAAGGACTGCAGCAATGGGGAACGAAGAACATCGCAGATACTTCCTGCAAATTAGTCTGATAGGAACATGAAGGTAAGCTTCCTTGAGATCCAAAGTTACCATCCAGTGATCTTTGCCCAGCAGAGGTAAAAGCTGTTGTAACGTCAACATTTTGAACTTGGGAATGTCCAGATAAGTGTTGAGGATAGACAGATCCAAAATTGGTCTCCACGTGTTCCCCTTTTTTGGTACTAGGAACAGGCGAGAATAAAATCCTAGGCCCCTTTCTGGCACAGGAACCGCTGAATGGCCCCTATTTGGAGCAACAGAGAAATTTGCTTGTGAGCCTCTTTCCTTTGTTGAGGAGGAATGTCTGGCATGCCTTTGAAAGGAGGCAAGGTATGGAAATAAAACCTGTAACCGTGGTGAATGATATCCAATACCCATCTGTCTTGGGTAATTAAACTCCAGTTTTCTTTGAAAAGTGCCAACCTTCCTCCCAAAGGTGCTGCCAGCCGAGAAGATTCTGGCAGCTGAAAAGGCAGGTCATTGTGTCTGCTTACGAAAGGACTGACCCCTGCCCTCACCAGAAGACTGAGCAGGTGAACTCCCTGTTCTAGGTCTAAAAGAACCTTGAGCTCTGCCTCTACCACGTCTAGACCTACCCCTAGACTGGGAATCATAAGCAGGATATGTCCACCCCCTGGTAGGCCAATTTCTACTAAACTTCGGAGGCTGAACCTGCAAAAAATCTTTAACAGTCTGCATAGACTTAGCCTTGTCTTCCATTTTCTTTAGAACTGCTTCCACAGGCGAACCAAACAACACATCAGATTGTAAAGGAGCATCTAAAATCCGTGTTTTCACATGCTCAGCTAAATTCTGATCCCTCAACCAGGCGTGCCTGCGAAGAACCGAACCAGTGGCAGCCACCCTCAAGAGGCCTGCACAGCATCAAAACCACATTGCAAAGAATGCTTACCCACCTGTTCAGAAACATGAACTAAATCCTGCAACTCTTTACACTCAATACCTTCCGCCAAAGCATCTACCTTAGACTTTAATTGTGAAAGGAGATAATTTTGGTATTTCAACATGTGAAACTGGCAATTCAAAGCTCTCATGGCCAAAGTGGAAGAAGTATACACTTTCTTTCCCCATCTATCCAAAGCCCTAGCCTCTTTATCTGGAGGAACAGGATTTTTAACAACAGAAGCCTTAACACCTTTAGGCCCCTGTGAAACAGTTTCTGGGTCTGCCCTAGGACTCTTAAAAGATACTTATGAGCTTCAGGCACCCTATAATATCTATCCGGTTTAACTGGAGCAGGAGGCAAAGAGTCAGGGTTCAGAGAAGCCTCTGCAAAACATCCTCTACCACATCTAGAACAGGAGGTATAGCTAAAGGCCTATGCTGGGGTAGAAACAAAATTCCCTAAGCCTTTTCCTGGAATCAGAGAAATCCTGACCTTCCCATTTAAAATGCTCCCTCATGGAATGAAGAGTCTCTGAAAATGAAAAATCCTCAGGAGGAGAAGCAGAAGGAGTAGAATCATCTACATCAGAATCAGAGTAAGGGGAATACTCCTGCAAGTCTTCAGTCAAGACTCAGAAGCATCCGAACACTGCTCAAAACTCCCAAGCTCAGGTTCCACCCTAGGCCTCTTATCAGGAGGGGGCATAGAACCTCTAATCATTGTAATCAAATCTTCTGCCATCTTAAGCATATGCTTCTTAGGTACAGACCCTGAAGAACTAGGGGTAACTCCTGAAACAAAACCTGGCCTGCCCCTGGGAGAAGCCTTGGAAACAGCAGGGGAGGGCCTAACCACCTTAGGAAGGGAGGGAAGAACAGCTACCTGAGAAGCCCCTTCCGCCTGGCCTACCTCCTGAGAGGTCACATCTTGCAGTAATAAAGTATCTCCCTGGGATTCCAAAGAAATTTCTGGCTGAACCCCAGGCTCCACCGAGCCCTCTAAAGAACAGACGTCCGGGACGGACGGTTCTTCCAGCCTAGGCTTTGCTGTTTTGTCCTTGCGCTTTTTGAAGCGGCCGGAGCATCCGACGGCATTTTGTAATTACACCGCTTCCCAAAAACTAACCTGGCACAATCTAATCTTCTCTTTATAGTGCGTTTGTTAAATCTAGCACAAGAGCGACAGCCAACAACGTCGTGCTCAGGCCCTAAGCAAGGTATACACAAGGTATGGTAATCCCTATGAGGTATCTGTTTCCCACAAGAAATACAGTTATTCACTTTTTCTGACATCCGGTAAAATACTGAGGCAAGAAAAAACCAAAATAATCCCCAACGGGGTACTTAGCCAACTTGGATTCGGTCTGAAACTCCGACTTCGGAAAATCTCAGAACGCCAACCTGCACTTGCAAAACTGCTTCTGCATCGGACCATGCGGCAAAAAAGACTGAGGATATGACGTCGGTCATGCGCATTTGTACCATGACGTCCTGACGTCAGACTAATGCGCCTTGACCGACGTCAGCCATATACTTTGGTATTCGGGCCGACTGGGACAGCGGACTACCCAAGTGTTAGGACTGCAGCAATGTGGTATGAAGAACATCAATGATTTCAGCATAAACTCCAAATATAATACCCTAATCACCCCAACATCACACACCAAACTCTTAGGAGTAGTAATCGATAAACTTAAATTTGACATACACATAGCCCAAACAATCAAAAAAGTGCACAAAAATCTTGGTCTCATATACAGGAACAGGCAATTCATGACCAACCATAAAGCCACTATTGCTAGAACTCACCTACTATCCACCCTACTGTATGCCTCTCCAATCCTGATGAATCTTCGCCACAGCGAGCAAAACAAAATGACAGCTTGCTATAACAAGATTGCCAGGTTTGCTGCAGGTGCCTCTAATAGGGACCATCACTGTCATTCCATCAAGCAGCTCAAATGGTTTGAGTTACCCCATCTACTTCTTACTACAGAGCTCTCCATAGCCCACAAACTGTACTACATCCCTGACAAAACCCCCATACTACAAAATCTGATGCAACCCTACACAACCACCCGAGTCCTAAGATCAACAGACCAAAATCTCATAAACGTCATCAAACATAGGAATGAAGCTGGCAAAACTCTCTTTGCCTGTACAATAGCAAAAATCTGGAACTCACTTCCTACTCACATAACTTCGACAGCTTCTACCCCCCCAATTTAAGAAATTACTCAAAACCCACTATTTTTGCAACTGGCTGTGATCATCTGACTCCCCAGGCTAATCCGCCACATAGCAGTAATACTAGGATACTGCTAAGGATGACTCAGCTCTGTCTAGTCTCTACATTTCTTATTCCTTCCTAAAATTGTTTTATTCCAATGGTATTAACTTGTATGTCTATAATTAAATATTAAAGACACTCCTATATGCCATTTGTTTGCATTTAAAAACACAACTATGTGCTGTACATGAGCCTGTGCTGCAATGTTAGATGATATTTTATGTGTGTGTATTAAGAATGCAAGGCTGTTTCTTATAATTGTATCTGTTTAGCAATTGTTTAAATGGAGCGTTTCTCCCCGGGACTCTGCTGAAAATGGACCTGTGTCCAGTCGGACTTTCCCGGTCATCAAATGTAAAATAAAATAAATAAATAAATAAGAAGGGGATATGATAAAAGGGTAGGTAGAAGTTTGGTTTTAGTTCAGGAAGGATGTTCGGGGAAAGATGGACTAAAGCACAGTTGCAGAGTTGTAGTTTGAAGATTTGATTGGAATTCTGGAGAAGAGTAGGTTAAAGAAGAGTTGCCAAGTGAAAGTTTAAATGACATGTGTAGAGGTAGGTGGAGGGGGGAGGAGTTGTTAGAGACAGACTATGTGTCATAGTTTACGCTTAGGTGCATGGGCAGATATGGGAGTTGGTGATATTTTTTTTTAAATTAAGTTTGAAGGATTTAAGGGATGAAACAGTAGAGACATCTGGGGGTAAGGCATTCCAGAGTTCAGCTATAGCATAGGAGTAGAGTCTTTGACCAGCTCTATTAGTATGTCTATGTAATTTTAATAGTCATTTTTTAGTTGAGCAGAGATTTCTAGATGGGATGTAAGGCAGTGAGATGGGCTTTAACATAGGGCAGTTTTCAGGGGAGTAGATCAGTTTGTGAGTGAGAGATAGTTGCACGTAATTCAGCTAGTGGGGGAATTCTAACCAATTTAGCTTATTAAGGACATACCAGTGGTGATGGGCGGCCGCGGTGGTGCAGTGGTTAGCATTGCCACCTCACAGCAAGAGGTTTTCCAGTTCGATTCTCGGCTGGGATGCCTTTTGTGCGGAGTCTACATGTCCTCCCTGTGGTCGCGTGGGTTTCCTCCAGGTGCTCCAGTTTCCTCCCACATCCCAAAGTCATGCTGTATATGGATTGGTCACTCTCAATTGGCCCTAGGTGTGAGTGTATGCCTTCTATTGTAGGTTGAGTGCCGGGGCTGGCAACTCAGCACCGTAAAAGAACTCCACTGCCAAACATTCTGCGGACCGTTGTTCTGCTGTGGCGACCCCTAACTGGGATAAGCTGAAAGAAGATGATGATGATGAAGGAAATAACAGTGGTGAGTGTGGTTGGGTAAACTAGTTGCAAATTTGTCAATTTTATGAAAGCAAGATTGGAGTTTATTCTTTACAGATGTATGGAGGTTAGTGAGTACAGGGGCCCCATAAAGGAGGGCAGGGAATACGATTGTGTTGGCAAGTATTACTTTGGTTTTAGCATCCATGAACTGTTTATGTCTACAGAGTTTAATATGCATTTTTTTAACTGAATTAACTGTATGTTGTTTGAAGGAGAGTTTATTATCAATAGTTATACCCGATAGTCTTGCCTGAGTTACTATTTAAATTTGAGTTTTCTTTTGTGAAATCATGTGTGATTGGCTTTGGAGAGAACACTAGGAGCTTAGTTTTATTTGGGATTAGTAGTAGTTGTTTAGCCAGGTTTCGATAGAGGTGAATGCATACTGTGTGATCCTTAAGAGGTGTTGAAGGTTATTGGATGTAGAAATAATGGTGGAATCACCAGCATATTGGATGACTGCTTTGAAGGGGGGAATGGAGTTCTAGAAATGAGTGAAATTCTGTTACTTTGTTGCATATGCTATGTATATTTAGTGTCATTAGTAATAAATGTTTGCTAGGGGAAGATTTTTAGGAGGTGGCTGATTTGGGGGGACCGGGATTAGGGTGGATATCTCCACATTGGGAAAGTTGAGGTGAATTGTAGGACTGTAATGAAAGCTGGCTTTTTTAGTGTGTCTGGATAGTTTGTACATTATTCAAGTTATTAGGGAATATACATTTCTTCAGAAGTTATAGCTAGTGAGCGAGATAAAATAAAAGTTGAGTTTAAAAATACAGTAGAAGTAAAAGAAAAAGTGATATGGTTAAGAAATAAGAATTATCTACATGCTGACAAAGGTTACTGTATTGCAGAATAAATGGAATCTTCCAAAAAAGAGGTGCAACTGTAGAGTGCTAAAGAGAAAATAAGGGAGTGTCTGGATAATATGCAGGAGTCTAGAAAGACTGTTGTTAAGCAACTGTTTTTTAATGACATCTCCAAGTACAGCATAAAAAAATTAGTACAATGACTTAAGCACCAGAAAGTAGACAGGATTATTGCCAAACTTAAGGAGTCTACAACAAGAAAAATAACCAGCAATCCTGTAGATGTATTAGAGCTATTTCGGACATTTATGAAAATGTGTATAAAGCAGAGGACTAGGAAATCTAGAAAGAGCACAAAAAGAAACATTTATGAAAGACTTAAGTATGCCAAGGTTACAGGTCGACGAGTCTCAACAATTAACAGTCAAGACAGGAAGAGATGAGATAAAAAAGTTGAAGTATAATGAGTATGCAGGAAAGTCTCAAGGAATATATGGTATTCCTCTGAAAATTTGGAAGCTAAGAGGGAAGACCGTGATAAATAAAACCTTCCAGACCTTTAACAGTATTTTAAAAAGGAGAGGGAGCACCAACATCCTGGAAGAAAGCTGTGGTGGCAATAATAACCTAAAGGTGTTAAAGGCCCATTAGACCTAGCTTCATATAGGCACATTTCAATTTTAAACCATGATTATAAAGTGTTTATGTCTATGATAACTAAAAGAATGGCAAAGGTGTTGCCAAAATTGATAATGTGGTGCTGTGGAGAGAAGCCAGACATTTGACAAAATTAACAGAAAAATGATGATCCAGAGGGAAGTATAATCAAAGAAAATACGGCTGTTGGCGAGTCTTGATGCAGAGAAAGCAATCGACAGAGTAAGCAAGGGATTTTACAAGCAGGACAAAGTATTCTCATTTCCAGATAAAATAATAAGGTTAATTAATTTTTGCTTCCAATCCGTCATATATCCTCAAAGTGGGAGGGTTCTTCTCTGATAAGTTGTGTATGAACAAAGGAACCTGGCCGGAGTGTCCTCTTTCCCCTTTGTTACTTGTGTTGCATTTAGAGCTACTATCAAAGAAAATAAGGGATTTAAATTCAAGGATATAACTGTTATGGTAATCAAGAAATCTTAGCTTTATTTGCAGCCAATATTTACTTTGTACCTGATAAAACCAGAACATCTCAGTGTTGTGAAGCATTCTGAGACTGTTTCAAGTTTTGTGGGATATAAAATTAATGAAGACAAAAGAAGGCTATATCTGTAAACTACGTACGAACATACAAATTAGTAGAGCAATATAAAATGAAGTACTTAGGAATATGAACTCTCAGATTATGTGTCCCAGGCAGGTATGACTCTAGCTCTAAGCAGCAGTCTACCTTCACCCAGGATGCAACGATATAAACAAAAAATGACTGACAATCAATTGGCTTAGCTTGTGGTGTTAGTCCAGAGGGATCCAGTATCGGTCAGCCTCTGAAGGCATGGTCGATAGGCCACACTGCTTTGCCAGAGATAGTCTGCACCTGTCTTCTCTAGGCTTTCGGATACTGGCAGGGGCGCTTGCCTCCCACATAGTGCCTTTTTTAAGCAATGTGAAAACAACATTTCCAACTTAACAAAATCCACTTGAGACAAAGTCAAGGCTTTGCTGCTTAATGCTAGGAGTCTAAACATGAAACTGCACTTCCTGGAAGCACTCCTCACCTTTGAAGATGCTGATGTCTGTGCAGTCACTGAGACATGGTTGAAATCCGCTGATGGCACCCTGGCCGTGCAAGGCTACAATGCCTTCCAAACATTCAGACCTCAAAATGTGTGTTAAAGAACCAAAGAGGGAGGTGTACCCATCTTCTTTAAAGAAAAATACATTGAAACCAGTAAAACAGTACAACTATCTAAATACTCTGTGTCCAATTAACTACAGGCAAAATACCCCATCACATCAGTGACAGCTGTAGGTCTCTCACCATAAACCAAGAAAAGCACGCTGCCTACCTGGACTTAAGGGAGTTACTTGCCATATATCCCAACACATTACTCATGGGAGATTTCAACTAACCTTCCATCGACTGGATGGAGTACATGAGCATGAACATGCTCACCCAGAGGTTCCTAGACTTTGTCAATACACATGCTCTGGAACAGAGAGTCTGTACCCGCACAAGGGGCTCAAATGTCCTAGACACAGTACAAACCAAAATGGGGGGGGGGTCACTGCACTCCCTCTGTGTGATGCCCTCCCTGGTAAGGTCAGACCATAAATCAGTCTCGTTTGAAGTAGCTACAGAGCCAGACTCCACCACAAGTGCAAAAAAAAAAAACCCCTCAGTCTGCTAAGTGATGGTATCAAAAGTTGTATACCCCTGCAATCACAGACAACAATGATTCCTATGCAGAGGCGTACACAAATGCCCTGGATAAACACTTAAGCAACTGCACAGACCAGATTAAAACCTGCCCCCCCCAAATAAACAAGCCCAATGGTGGACCTCAAGTATAAACTGACTCAGCAGAGGAAGAATTCCCTCTACAAAATCTTGTAAAGTCATCTAAAGCTAATTATGAAGGTAAAATAGCGTCTCTGCCCAAGGATAATCATAAATCATTCGTTCACTACATCTGAAATCTAAAAGGGAATGCCTAGCTATGTACCAAACTGGTAGTAGATAGATCCTCTCGTACTTTACCGGAGGAAATTGCCAACCTGTTAGCTAACAGATTTGGAGCAAATGTCACACCCCTGTCCACATCAGCCATACCTCAAAACATACCAAACACCAGTCCTCTTGCCAGGGATCTCTACAGATCAGGTCATACCTGCACTCTCCAAGGCCAAAAATTCATCCTCAGTAAGACCATATCACATCCCAAGTCACTTATTAAGCAATCTAAAACAGGACCCAGCAGACCCAATTGGCATTCTCTTTAACCATAGCCTGAGAACCTGCTTTGTTCCAGGAGAGGGTAGAACACCAACAGTAATCTTTTTGCACAAAGGGGGCCATCAACCAACCCTGGGAGTTACAGAACCATACATCTAACAAGCCTCATCTGCAAGGCCATGGAAAGAATCACCATTGACCTCATCAACAAGGCAAAGGCGACATTCAGACTCTAGACTGAACCCAGTTTGGCTTCGGTAAGGGTAGATCATGGTTATTAAACCTAGCAGACTTCTTTGCGAAAGTCATCAAAGCTCTGGATGAAGGTAAGACATTGCATGCTGCCTACCTTGACCTAGCCAAGGCTTTTGACACAATCCCCTGTTCAGGAATCATTAAGACACTCTACCAGCTGGGGAATAACACATCATTAGATGGGTAGCCAAATGGCTCACTGACAGAACACATACAGTCAAAGTTAGTGACTTCACCTCTACCAGTAGACCTGCACTACCAGGCTACAACTCATTCCATACCTTTTGACCCCAGAACTTGGACCAAAGCTCCAAAGGCGGTGGTGTTTCCATATTCATAAAGGATGCACACATCTCCAGACTGGTAGCCCAACATAATGCGTCTGAGATACTTCAGGTGCAGCTAACACTGGATAAGACAGTGATTCAGGTCATAGCCTGCTATAGGTCCACAACCATGTCCCAAGACTCACACTCCATGTTCCTATATAATAAGGTCCAACCTAACACTCTCATACTGGGCGACTTCAACTACCCCTCCATTAACTGGGAAAACTACTCATGTACCAATACACTTGCCCAAAGTTTCCTGGAATTCATTAATTCCAATGCCCTGGACCAGCTCGTTCTTAACCCCACTAGAGATAGCAACATCCTTGACCTGGTCATTACTAACATGGGCTACCGTTGCTCTACAGCAATACTCAATTCCTCCCTGGTTAGATCCCACCACAAACTAATCACCTTGGAAATCCACATTCCTCCCAACCCCCGCAAAGGTAACCACCATGAAAAACTTCTCCAAAACTAACTGGGCTCCTAAAAACAGAGGGGGCTAACTTCACTGCACCCATGGAAATGGAGATCAGTTGCCTGACCACAGAATCATACACCAATGCACTGTACGAACACGTATACAAACGCATGGATCTTACCATACCCAATAGAACCAAGATGCTCTCCTCCAAAAAAAGGAAGCCAATCTGGGGGTCCCCTGCCATAAACAAACTTTACAACAGAAGGAGGAAACTAATGTGAAATAAGGTGAAGTCCCAAGACTGAAAAACTCTCTTATCAGCCTCAACAAAAAGTTGAGATCCCTCATCAAAGCCTCTAAACACAGCTATGAAAATAGAATTGCAGCAGATAGTAAAGACAACCACAAGGCCTTCTATAGTTATGTAAAGAATCTCCATGGTAATACCCAGATTTGCTCTGAGCCACTGCACTATGGTACCTCCTTTACCGAGCCAACAGATATTGCCAATATACTGGCCGACAGATCCAGTGCCAACTTTAACCCCTATCTACCTTCCTAAGAGACCAGTCACAATACCAGTAGATTGACAGGCACCCAGTATTACTGCTGCACAGTTTAAAACAGCACTGTCCAAGGTTAAGAATACTGCTTCTATGGGACCTGACAATATCCCTGGCTGTGTTCTACATGAACTACAGTATAAACTGGCACCTCACCTGTGTGCCCTGTTCAATTACAGCTTCACCTCAGGCTTTGTTCCTATCAAATGGCACACTGCTACAGTCATCCCTTTACACAAAGGAGGAGCAAATATAGACCCTGGGAACTATCGCCCCACTAACCTGACGAGTCTGGTATGCCAAAGCTATGGAGTGCATCAACATGGACCTAATAAACAAGGATATAGAGAATCTCCAAACTCTGGATCCCACACAGTTTGGTTTTGTGAAGGGTAGATCATGCCTGCTCAACTTGGTAAACTTCTTTGAGTCAGTCACCAGAGCTGTGGATGAAGACAAGGTGGTTCATACAGCCTACCTTGATAGGGCCAAGGCCATTGATACCATTCCACACTCAGGAATCATAGAAAAACTCACTAAGCTAAGCATCAACCCCTATATCACTAGGTGGGTTGCAAACAGACTCACAGGTAGAACCCACAGTGTGAAAGTAGTTGACTCCAAGTCAGACTGCCAACCAGTCAAGAGTGGAGTCCTACAGGGTTCGGTCCTGGCTCCTCTCCTGTTTGGTACCTACTTCTCTGAAGTCCAGGCAAACACGAAGGGACTCTGGCTGACAAAGTTTGCAGACAATTGCAAGTTGGGAGCTATTATTAACTCCCCAAGTGATGCTGACATCCTACAGAAAGGCCTCACTGAGACCAACAACTGGTGTCAGAACCACGGCATTAAGCTTAATGCCAAAAAATGTGTAGTCATCCCCTTTTGGAAAAACCCAGTTCCCATGAATTACCACATCGATGGTAGTCCACTGAACACAGAAGGCATTATAAGAGATCTGGGAACACAGGTTGACATCAACCTCTCTTTTGACCACCACATTGCCACTGTGGTCAGAAAGTCCTTCTATGTGGCACATCTCATTACTAAGGGTTTTGCATCCAGGAAGAAAGAGGCCATTGTCTCCCTCTACTCTTTCCTCATTAGGCCAATCATTGGTACAATGCCCCATTTGGCATGTACCTCACTAAACACCTGCAACAACTGGAGAGACTGCAAATATACCTCACAAAGAGGATCCTAGGCCTAAACATTAAACATTTGTCCTATATGGACAAACTAAAAAAAACCCCATCTGTTCCTGGTTTCATATTGCCTACTTAGAGGCGATCTCTGCTTGACTTACAAAGCCACGTCTGACCCAGCTCTGTTAGAAATGCTACATCTGAAGAAATCCGAATCCCTCCACACCACACGCTCCAGAGACCTCAACCTTAGTACCACAATCAACAGAACATGCTGGAGGGATAGGTTCATGACCCAGAGACTGCTCATGCTAAGGAATAAACTTCCCATACATGTCAAGCAGAGCACCTCACTGGCCCTCTTCAACAGAAATCCTGATGAGTGGATGGGGAATAGAAAATTCACCCCAGGGATCACTCCAGCGGCTTTACTCGACAGAGGCACTGGGAACTAAGGACGGGTGACACAATGCTAGGGTAATCCTACGCGCTAGGCTTGTAAAGGTTCCAGGGCCATTAGCCTAGTACACACCTATGAACCTATAAACAAACTGTATTTGAAGACGTCAATGTTTTAACAGGGATAAAAGAAAGTACAGTTGTGTAAAATCTTATCATAACAGTATATGCCCTTCCTGTTGCAGTATTCACTCAATGTCCTGGCAAGAGTTGCCCCTATGTCGACCAGTATACCAAAGACTTAGCTTTTTTAGAAGGATGTCGTACATTACACATATGCTCCCCCACTCACAGTGCAGGGCATAAAGGTGACAATCGGCCATACCTACCTCAGAAAGTACAGTTGTGTACACTTACCATAAATGTAGACGTTTGAGTGTATTCACTGTTGCAGTCATCACATTTGGGTTATCTGCCTGCAGGTAGCCCTCAGCCGGCCTGAATACCGGAGTCTTCGGATTTCTGCATTGGATGCTGTCGCTTCTTCCATGACATCAGGTTGTCAGGGGTATAAAACATGCACCAGACGCCATTAAATCAGTTTTTCTTGCCCCAGATGTCAGGTGCCCCCACAACAGGAGGCAATTATATGGTATGGAACACCCCAATCAAAAAGCAAATACACATGATATAATATATACCAACTAAGGAGGAACGGTAGAGCCAAGAGAAGTCAGGTGGCTGGAGGGAGGGTAACCAAGACTGCAACAGTGAATACACTCGAACATCTACATTTATGGTAAGTGTACACAACTGTACTATGTTCTTCCATGTTTCACTGCTGCAATCATCACATTTGGATTGATTCCCAAAGCTAAGGAAGGGAGGAGGTAGTTAAAGTGGATTAGGGCCAGCTATTAAGCCCTGCAAGACTGCTGTGGCAAATCCAGCTCTGGATTTAGAAAAGATAGGCAGGTGGTATTGCTTGGTGAAGGTATGTATAGAGCTCCAGGTAGCAGCTTCCAGGATGTCCCTGGTAGGGACTCCTCTGAGAAATGCCGTAGAGGTAGATGCAGCCCTGGTGGAATATGATCTTATCCCCTGTGGGGTAGGTTTTCCATGGTGCTTGTAGCAGAAATGAATGCAATGGGCTATCCATTTGGAAATGGTTCGCTTTGAAATGGCCTTCCCATCTGCCCCTACAGCAAAGCCAACTAGTAGCTGGTCAGATTTTCTGAGAGGCTTATTCCTGTCCAAATTGAATCTAAGTTGTCTGCGCACGTCCTGAGAGTGCAGTATCCGTTCCCCTTTGTTTTGTGGATTAGGGAAAAAGTAGGCAAATGAATGGACTGGTTTATGGCCACACTTGACACCACCTTGGGCATATAAAGGAAGGATTAGTCCTGAGGGAAACCCTGTCCGCATGGAAGATAATGAAGCGTTCCACTGCCATGAGGGCCTGTAATTCAGAAAGTCTTCTTGCTGAAGTGATGGGCTAGAAGTAAGGCTGTTTTCCAAGAAAGGAATTTCAACTCTGCTGTTGCAGCTGGCTCAAAGGGGGATTGAGCTATTTCAATACAAAGTTAAGGTCCCAGGCTGGAGTGGGAGCTCTCCTGAGGGGGGGGGGGGGTCTTATATTTTTGACACCTCTAAGGAATTGTTTTAGCAAGGGGTGAGAGAAGAGGGGTGGCTCAGTATTATAATGTGCTGAAATGGCAGAGGCATGAATCTTAATTGACGAGAAGGATAGGTCCTTGTGCAGCATTTCTGTTAAGTACTCTAAAATATGAGGTAAGTTGGGCACTGTTGTGCCCATCCCCTGAGCCTGGCACTAGGAACAGTATCTTTTCCACTTCTCAGCATAGGATTTTCTGGTACTAGGCCTCCTTGCCTCCAGAATGACATCCCGCACCTGCTTACGGAGGGATGCTATAGGAGAGCTCATGGAATTATCCAGGCTGCAAGGTTCAGGGTTTGAAGCTGAGGTTGCAAAATTTGGCCTGCCTGCTGGGACAGCAGGGAAGGGGTCTGAGGCAGGTGCCATGGTTGCAGCAGTGTCAGACTGAGCAAGAGGGGGTATCAGTGCTGGCGTAGCCAGTCTGGTTAATTCAGTATTGTCCTTGGCTTGTCCTATTTGTTGTTTAGTAGAACCTTCGAGAGGACAGGCAGAGGGGGAAAAGGCCTAAACTGAGAGGCTTTCCCAGGTAAAGGACAGGGTATCCACTTTCCAAGCTTGACTGTAGGGAGTTATGGTGCAGAATTTGTTCAATTGGTAGTTCTGAGGGAGGCAAACAGGTCTACCTCTGGGGCCCCCCATTTGTTTCTCAAGAGGTTGAATATTTTGGGTTCTAGTTTCCATTCATGTGGGTCCATGAGATTTCTGCTCAAGTCGTCTGCCAGTGAATGTAGTTTGCCTGGCAGGAATTGAGCTTGTAGGTGCAGTTGGTAGCTCAAGGCTGTGTTCCACAGAGGCATGGCTAGTCTGCAGGGAGGGAAAGAGTGGGTTCCTCCCTGCTTGTTTATGTATCACATAACTGTGGTGTTGTCTGTCTTTACCAATATTTGTTCTGGAAGAATAAGGTCTTTGAAGGCTGTCAGAGCATTCTGTACAGCTAACATTTCTTTTTAATTGATATACAGGTGCATCTGTCTCGGGTTCCATTTGCCCTGAATGCACTGCCCTGCCATGTGAGCCCGCCATGCATAGTCTGATGCATCTGTTGTTAGGGTTTGGGTGGCAGGGAGTAGAGTGAAAGGGAGTCCCTTGTTGTGGTAGCAGGCCTCTGCCCACCAAAGGAACTCTGTCCTTTGACAAGGAATGATAAAAATCATTGTTTCCAGGTCCTGAGAATGTTGACACCATAGACCTTTTAGATACCATTGGAGTTTCCTCATATGCAGTCTTGCATATGGAATTAGCAGAATGCAAGAGGCCATGAACCCTAGAGCTTGCAATATTTTCCTTGCAGATAGCTGAGTTTTTGTGGCCAATAGTTTGAAGTAGGTTGTCAAATGAATTTGTTTCTCCGGAGTAAGGAATGCCATTTGGGAAATTGTGTTCAAGCTTCTTCCCAGGAATACAATCTGTTGGCAGGGTACTATGTGAGAGATTTATTTTCGTTGATGGTGTAACCCCCAGTGAGGTTAAAAGTTTCTTTACAAATGCCAGGTGTTGTAATAGCAAGTCCTGGCTTTCTGCCTGAATCAGACAAACGTCCAAGTATGGGTACATTTGAATATTTCTCTGCCTGCAAAATGCAATGGCTGGAGCTAGACACTTTGGCTTATCTACTGTTCCCAGGGTGTTCACAAAGGGAAGTGCAGAGAACCGAAAGTGCATGGAAGCCGCCCTGAAACACAGGTATTGTTTGCAGGATTCTCTTACTGGGATGTGCAGGTAAGTTTCCTTTAAGTCTAGGGTTGCCAGCCAGGCATCCTTGGCTACCATAGGAAGAAGCTGTTGAAGAGTTAGCATTTTGAATTTTGGAGCCACCAGAAAGGTGTTGAGAATAGAGAGGTCCAGGATAGGATGCCAGGAGTTTTCTTTTCTGGGTACCAGAAAAAGTCTTGACTAAAAACCTTGTCTCCTTAGGTCTGCTGGGACAGGTTGAATAGCCCTGATACTGAGAAGAGAAAGAACCAGATGCTGGGCCTCCACCCACTGATTTGGGGGTAGGTCTGGCCAAACATTTGGGGTTGGTAGTGTGTGGAAGTGGAATCTGTATCCTCGGGAAACTATGTTCAAAATCCATTAGTCCTGGGTAAGGAGTTCCCAGTTTTTTGCATGTAGGGCAACCTTTCCTCCTAAGGGAGCAAGTAGTTGAGCAGGGCTTGGAAGGGTTAAGGTTAAGCCATTGTGCCATTTTTCCGTAGGGGGGTGGCTTACTTCTCCCTGCTTTGGAAGTGGGAGGCCCTCACTGCTTAGATCTGTGCGTAGCCTGAGACTAATGTCTTGGTGGTCTGCTGTTCCTGAGTTTGGACTGAGAAGGCCTGGAAGAGACTGGAAAGGACCAGTTCTTTGAAGACCAATGCCTACTGAATCTGGGAGGCTGTACTTGTAGAAAATCTTTAACAGTTTGCATAGATTTAGCTTTTTCCTCCATTCTTTTGAGGCCTTCCTCTGCTTTGTTGCCAAAAAGACGGTCTTGGTTTAAGGGTGCATCCAGTAATTTAGTTTTGACATGACTTTGCAAGTTTTGTTCCTTAAGCCAAGCATGCCTTCTAAGTACAGACCCCAATGACAGCAGCCCAGCAAGATGCTTCTAAAGCACCAAAACCACATTGCAAAGTATGTTTACCAACTTGTTCTGCAGAATGCATTAAGTCTTGCAAGTCTTTGTGTTCAGCACAGTCAGGAATCAACATAATTTTCTGTTTAAGCAGTCCCATAATATGCTGGTGATTCTTTAACATATGAAACTGGCAATTTAAAGCCCTAATGGCCAAAGTAGAAGTGTATACCTTCTTACTCCATCTGTCTAAGGCTCTAGAATCTCTATCAGAAGGGGTAAGATTTTTGGCAGCAGTAGCCTTAATGCCTTTTGGTCCCTGGGAAACGGTCTCTGGATCCGCAGTAGGATTCTTGAAGAGGAACTTGTGAGAGTCGGTACTCTGTAGTACGCATCAGGTTTTCTAGGAGCTGGAGGTATAGTGTCTGGGGTAAGGCTAGATTCCAAGAAAACATCATCTACAATAGCCAGAACAGGAGGGATAGCTAGAGGCCTGTGTTGAGGCAGGAGTAAGAATTTCCTAAGTCTGTTTTTGGACTCAGAATAGTCTTGGCTTTCCCAGCGGAAATGCTCCCCAAGGGTAAGCAAGGTTTCACCAAAAGAAAAATCTTCTGGAGGGGAAGCAGAGGGAATGGAATCCTCTGCATCAGAATCCTCATAATTAGATAAGGGCAAATCCTGGTAATCCGAAGGAGCAGAGATATCAGATTCCTGATCAGAAGAATCGGAATCAGAAAGAAAAATCGGTTCTAGGTATCTTAGAGGGGGAAGGCTGGCTTCCCCTAATTAAAGTAATAAGGTCTTCAGCCATACTAAGCATTTGTTTTTGAGGCATATGGGCCCGAGTAAGAGGTTTGGTTGTCAGTTTTCCAGGTGTAGTGCGAGTGTTAGGCCTGAGGAATTCGGTACTTCTAGTTGGAAATGATGCCGTCGGTTTAATATAAAAAAGTCTGTAGGCCTGAATACACCCTCAGAAGCCAGTGCCTGCACAGGGGCTCCAGACCCAGCCAAGGTAAAGACATCCGCAGGTTCCATAGCTGAAGAAGCATCTCGTGGCATACCTTACTCCAAACGGGCCTCAGTAGAGGCCTGCAAATCTGTAGTAGTGGGTATCAGGGGCTGCGAAAGCGCCTCACTGAGTACTGGCTGACTGGCGACTAGCTTAACGTAAGTGTTGTCAGCAGTTTTGGACCTATGCGGTCTGTCTCCGTCTTTATCCTTACGTTTTTTCAGAAGATCAGTAGTTGGATGGCTTAACGAAGCCATTTCGGAATATGGAGATCGAGAACAAAAATATTCAGCTAAATATTCAGCTACAAAAATGACCCGACGACGAATAGTTCGGGCTTTGAACAAGGCATAAAACCAACAGCGAGGGACGTCGTGGTCTGGGCCTAAACAGGTGACGCAGTAAGAATGAAAATCTCTGTGAGGTATTTGCTTTCCACAGGCAAGACAATTGTTATTTTTTTCTGACATCAGTTAGAACAAAAAAAAAAGGATCCCCAAAGGGGTACTTAACTTTATTTTTGAAGAATTTGGGTCATGGGAGGAGGAAGACCTAACAGAGCCCTCAAGAAAGTCATTCGGGATAGCTCTGGTAAATCCAGCTCTAGCCCTGAAAACCGCATCCAGTTTGTAATGTTTAGTAAAAGTATGAACACAAGTCCCAAGTAACTGCTTCAAGGATGGAACTGGTATCCAAACCCTTGAGAAAAGCATCAGAAGCCACAGACCTGGTAAAATTAGCCTTTACAGAAGTAAAAAAGCTTTTCCCATGAAAGGAGTAACAAAAAGAAATAGCCTTAGAAATCCAAGAAGAAACGGTTTGCTTACAAACAGCCACATTTAGAGATCTAGTTTGAAAGGAAACAAAGTTGCTCAGACTTGAGAATGGCCATAGTCGTATCCAAATATCTGAGCTGCCTACATGAATGCAAGATGTGAAGAACCTTCTCACTTGCAGACTGCAGAAAAGGGAAAAAGGTGGGCAAATTAACAGAATGATTAACAAACAATTCATTAACAGCCATGGACATAAACAAAGGATTAGTACAAAGAGACACTCTGTTCCTACAAAAAACTAAAAATGGAGGGCCAACCATAAGGGCCTGAAGCTCAGACACTCTTCTAGCTGAAGTAAGGGCAAAAAGAAGAACAACCTTCCAGGTACAATAAGAAATACAGTACGAATGAAAATCTTATGAGGTATTTGCTTTCCATAAGTAATGCAATTATTAACTTTTACTGACATCGGTAAAGAGCAAGAAAAAGTTTCCCCAACGCGGTACTTAGCTTTAGTTGAAGACTTCGGTTCTGAAACTCGAAAACGAAAATTTCAGGAGGTGGCTGACCGGCACTTGCAAACTGCTTCTGCTTCGGGCACCGCACGGCAAGAAAGACTGATGCAATGGCATCGGCTGCATATTTTATACCCCTGACGACCTGACGTAATGGAAGAAGGGACAGCAACCGACGCAGGACCCAAGACTTTGTTAATCAGGCTGACTGAGGGCTACTGCAAGCAGATAACCAAAATGTAATGACTGCAACAGAACATCCTTCTCACTTGCAGACTGCAGAAAAGGGAAAAAGGTGGGCAAATTAATAGAATGATTAAGAAACAATTCATTAACAGCCATGGGCATAAACAAAGGATTAGTAACAAAGAGACACTCTGTTCCTACAAAAAAAACTAAAAAAGAAGGGACAGCCATAAGGGCCTGAAGCTCAGACACTCTTCTAGCTGAAGTAAGGGCAAAAAGAAGAACAACCTTCTACGCGTACAATATGACAAGGAAGCTGAAGCTGCAAGCTCAAAAGGAGCCTTATTGAATTTTAAGAACAAAGTTAATGTCCCAGGAAAGAGGAATAGGCTTTCTGGGAGGCCTAATATGAAGGACACCTTTAAGAAATTGTTTGACCTCAAATATTGAAGCCAAAGGAGAAGTCACAGGCAGACAAACAAAAATAGCTAAAAGGTGAGTTTTAAACCAATAGTATGCCAACCCAGCATGGAGCAATTCACACAAAAGAGAGAACCAAGGGAATTTCCACAGAAAGTGATCCTGGTTACGAGCAAGACACCAGAAAGAAAATCTCTTCCATTTGGATAAATAAGATTTCTTGGTAGTAGGTCTCCTGGCCTCCAGCAGAATCCAAAGCACAAAAGGTGCCTAAAAGGGATCAAACCACATCACTCACAGTGTCAGATGAAGAGTGGACAAGTGAGGATGGATGACAGCCCCATTGTCTTGTGCGAGTAGGTCCATCCTGTGAGGTAACTTGTGGTGAATGCCCTTGGCTAGGTACAGAAGTAGGAACCAATACTGTCTGGCCAAAAGAGTCAATGACAAGATTTTGGGAGAGTCCTAGTCTATTTTGACTAGGACCCTCGGTATGAAAGGAAGGGGAGGGAAAGCACTGAGAAATATCCCCTTCCAAGAAAAAGAAAGGGCATCCACCTTCCATGCCAGAGGACTTGGGACTCTCATGCAAAACACTGGAAGATGTCTGTTCAGAAGGGAGGCAAAAAGATCTTCCTCAGGATTACTCGACTGGTTGACAATGTTCAGCAACACATTTTTGTAAAATAAGCCACTCGTCTGTGTTATGGACCTGCTCAGAGAGTCTGCCACAAGGTTTTGTTCTGAAGGAATACAAACAGCCTGAAGGGTCACCTGATGCTGGATAGCTATATCCGAAACTGGAATAGCCTGTCTGCACAGGAGGTAAGACTATGCCCCCCTCCCATTTGCTGATGTACCACATCACTATGGCATTGTCTGTAAAGATTTTGAGAAGCCCTGGAAGGAACAGAGTATGGAAGGCCTGCAGAGGAATGTGGAGAGCTCTTTTTAAAATTCCCTGCAGACTACTCTATCAGAAATACTAGGTGAGCAAACTTGTATAACTAAGGAAATTATTTTTTTGAGCTATGATAGAGAATCAAATTGCCTAGACATAATAAGGCCCTCCTTAGTTTAACTATAGTGGCTTCCAAACAAAGCAGTTACGAGAAAATGGAAATCAAAGTCTAAACCAAGAGTACTAGATGCAGTGAATATAGTAATAGAGATAAAACAACTGGAAATATGATCTTTAGAAAAGGGTAGGAGCAAATTACACAGCAAAAATGAGAATTGTGGGAACAATACATGCAGAAGAGGAATAAGGCTTAAAAGAAGTCAGGATCTGAATGAACAATGTAATGTTTGCCTGACAGTGATTAGATAAATTATAGGTGATTTACAATGTTTGCAACTAAAATTATGTCAGTATGGTTTGTTTTCATATATATAAATGTATGATTGCCTATGTCAAAAAAGGAGGGCTCTCATCTCATTGATGTTGATATGGTCCACCCTCTGACAAATGGACTAAAGGCCTTGAACCTTTAGACGACTGAAAGAAGCCCTCCACCCTGCATCTGAGACATCAGAAAAAAGTTCCTGAGAGAGGACTGGAAGCTGAAAAGGAAGCTCTGTGTTGATAGGTAACTGATGAATCCACCACTGAAGCTCTAGCTTGAGGCATGGAAGAAGAGGAACTAGAATCTCCAAAGGATGTGAATGTTGAAGCCATACTGACTTTAGGAACCACTGTAGCTTCCTCATATGGAGCCTGGGTAAAGGAAGAACAAGAAAACGTAGACGCCATGTAACCCAGAGCCCTTAGAACATTCCTGTCCGAAATTAAGGCCTGAGGAAGATGGGATTGAAAAAAAATGTAATTAGAGCCAGAGCCTTGGGTGGTGGCAAGGATGCCAGCATAGGAATGGTTTGGAGCATGCACCAGAGAAAAACATGATCCTGAGAACAAGTTAGGAAGGATTTTTGGAAATTGACAGCAAACCCTAGGTTTTGCAAGAGGCAAATAGCATAGTGGACTGCTGAAGCCGGGTCTCTGGAGAGGAAGCCTGAAGGAGCAGGTCATCCAGGTAAGGAAAGATCTGTATCCTCTCATCTTGCCAAAGGCAATCACAGGAGCAAGGCATCTGGTGAAGACCCTTTAAGAGACAGCATATGAAAAGAAAAAGTTGTTGAACTGAGAAAGATCCAGAATGGGCCTCCAGGTGCCTTCTTTCCTGGGAACTAACAGCATTCTGGAATACAACCCCTTGCCCCTCTGAAGAGCAGAAAAGTACAGTTTTGTACCTACCATAAATGTAGATGTCCGATAGGTATGCATCTGCAGTCCTAACAAATGGGTTGTCCTGCCTCAGGCAGCCCTTTGGTCGGCCGGATTCCAAAGTCTGGGTCTGGCCTCGGCTGATGTCGCACTTCACCCGACGTCATAGCTGCTAGGGTATAAAGGCGTCAGCCGACGCCATTTTCCTCAGTGTTTCTTGCCCCAGATGCCAGGTGCCCTCTAGGAAGGCTAAATTTGGATAAATGCAAATAAATCCAAACAGTAGAAAGCAACAAATATATATACATATATACATACAAACAAATACACCATAATAGATTCCCCCAGCTAGCTGAAGGGGGGGTAAGTACCCTAGGAATACCACAGAGGGGAAGGAGGGTGGGTAATCCTGACTGCAGATGCATACCTATCGGACATCTACATTTATGGTAGGTACAAAACTGTACTATGTCCTTCAAGGATGCATCTGCAGTCCTAACAAATGGGTAGAATACCATAGCCAAACTAGGGAGGAGGAAGAAGAAATTATGGTGTAGCTGGGATCCCTTGCAAAACTGCAGTGTCAAACCCTGCTCGGGATCTAGAGTATAGAGGTAAGTTATAATGCTTGGCAAATGTACGCACGGAGGTCCAAGTAGCAGCCTCTATAATGTCCTTGGTAGCCACTCCTCAAGGAAAGCTGTGGTAGTGGCTGTAGCCCTTGTAGAATGAGGCCTTATGTTCTGTGGACTTGCTTTCCATGGTAGGAGTAACAAAATATGCAATTTCCTATCCACTTGGAGAATGTCTGTTTGGAAATTGCTTTTCCTTCCCTTCCTGTTGCATATGCTACTAGTAGCTGGTCAGTTTTCTATTGCCCTTGGTTCTGTCCAGGTAGTAGCGCAACTGTCTATGTACATCCAAGGTATGCAGCAGTCTTTCCCCTCTGTTCTGTGGATTGGGAAAGAAGGTAGTTAGATTGCCTGGTTTAGAGACACTCTGGATACCACCTTAGGCATAAATGTAGGATTAGTTCTCATGGACACTATCTTGATGGAAGATTAGGAAGGGTTGCACTGCCATTAAAGCCTGTAGTTCCGAAACCCTTCTTGCTGAAGTAATTGCCAGCAGGAAAGCAGTTTTCCAGGATAGGTGTTGAAGATCTGCTGTTGCTGCTGGTTCAAAAGGGGAGTGTCAATTTTTCTAGCACAAAGTTAAAGTCCCATGCTGGTAATGGTGGTTTCCTAGGAGGTTTTACATTCTTAATTCCTCTCAGAAACTGCCTGAGTAGAGGGTGTGAGAAGACACGGGGATCGAAGCTGTATTCTGCAGAAATAGCTGATGCATGTATCTTGATGGAGGAGTAGGACAGGCCTGTATGGAACAGCTCTGCCAAATACTCCAGGATGTTGGCAATATCTACCGTTGACACATCTTTCCCTCTTTCAGTACTCCAAATGACAAACATTTTCCATTTTCCTGCATAGTTCCTTCTTGTTGAAGGTCTGCGGGCCTCAAGGATAATGTCTTTAACCCTTTGGGATAAAACTGGGTTAGTTGCTGTTATGTAATGTTCCAGGCAGTCAGTTGCAGAGTTTTCAGGTTTGGATGCAGGATGTTGTAGTCGCTCTGAGTTAACATCAAAGGAATCAGGGGTAGTGTCCACGCTCCCCGAGGCATGCTCCTCAGTAATGGATACCAATGTTGTCTTGGCCAATTTGGAGCTATCAGAATTATCCTTGGCTGTTCCTTTTGATTTTCAGTAGTACCTTGTGCATCAAAGGAAGAGGTGGAAATACATATGCTGTCAGGCCTTTCCAACTGAAGGATAGAGAGTCCACCTTCCAAGCAAGTGGGTGGTATGTCCTTGTGCAGAATTTCTTGAGCTGGTGATTGAGTGGGGATGCGAATAGGTCTATTTGTGGCATTCCCCATTTCTTTGTGATGGCCTTGAAGATGTCTGGGTGTAGCATCCATTCGTGAGCATCCGAGGTAGTTCTGCTTAACATGTCTGCTAGGATGTTTTCTTTTCCCAGTACAAATATTGCCTGTAACTGAATGTTGTAACTCAGAGCCATATTCCATAGGTCCAGAGCCATTCGGCATAGGGGGTATGAATGAGTGCCTCCCTGTTTGTTGATGTACCACATGACTGTGGTGTTGTCTGTCCTTATCATCAATTGGCCTTCTTTGAGGAATGGTTTGAAATTCTGGATTGCTAGTTTTACTGCCAGCATTTCTTTTTGATTTATGTGCAGGTGCAGCTGATCTGAAGTCCATAAGCCTTGAATGCACTTGTCCAGCATGTGGGCCCCCCAATCGAGGTCTGAGGCGTCCGTTGTGATGGTTTGGCTTGGTTGAATGCTGTGGAAGGACAAACCTGGGTTTGACTGGCATGCCTGAGCCCACCATAGGAACTCTTGTTTCAGGCATGGGATTAGTGGTATTTCGGTTTCTAAGCTGTGTCTGTGTTGAGACCATAAATTCTTTAGGTACCACTGTAGCTTTCTCATATGCAGTCTGGCATGGGGGACCAGGATTATGCAGGATGCCATGAAGCCCAAGGCCTGCAGTACTTTCCTTGCTGTTAGTTTGTTCTGCTTTGTTAATGCCAAGAAGTAAAGAGGAAGTTGTTCTTGTTTTTCTGCAGTTAGGAATGACATCTGTTTTACTGTATCCAATTCTGCACCCAAGAATGTTCTTGTTTGGGATGGTATCAGTCTTGACTTTTTTAAATTGACTGTGTATCCCAGGGCTTGTAGTAAACAAATGACTCTTTGTAAGTCTTGTGTCAGCTTGTTTTTGTTGTCCGCTTGTATCAGGCAGTCGTCCAGGTATGGATAAATTTCGATTCCCTGAAGCCTGCAGTGAGCGATTACTGATGCCAGGCATTTCGTGAACACTCTGGGCGCAGTAGATAAGCCAAAGGGCAATGCTGAGAATTGATAATGCTCTGATCCTGCTAGAAATCTGAGGTATCTTCTGCAATATGGTCGTATGGGGACGTGCAGGTATGCCTCCTTGAGATCTAGAGTTACCAGCCAATACTCCTTACCCAGCATGGGAAGAAGTTGCTGTAGGGTCAGCATTTTGAAGTTTGGAACAATGATGAATGTGTTTAAAGCGGACAGGTCGAGAATAGGTCTCCAACTTTTCTCTTTTCTTGGTACTAGGAAGAGTCTGGAGTAAAATCCCTTGCCCTGTTCTGTAGGTGGTACCTTTTCCACAGCTCTCATCTTTGTTAATTGAGCTATTTGTTTTAGAGCTTCTGCCTTTTGATTTGGTGGCAGGTTTGGCATTCCTCTTTTTATTGGTAAGGTGTGGAAGTGAAACCTGTAGCCTTGGTCTATAGTTTGCAAAATCCACTTGTCTCTTGTAATATAGTGCCAGTTTTTTGAAAATAAGGCTAACTTTCCGCCTAAGGGTGCTGCTATTTGTTCCCTGGTAGGCGGTGTCAGAGCCAAGTCACTGTGATTGTCCTGTTGCAGTGGTAGTGGCTGTATCAGTGTCTCGTTGGTTATTGCCTTGCCACTGGCGTCCCCTATAGGCACCTCCTCTGGATTGATTTCTGCCTCTTGAACGCCTATTCCTGCCTCTCTGAGTTTTAGAGGAGTCTGGAAAAGACCAATTTCTGGAAGGCCAGTTCCTGCTAAACCTTGGGGGCTGAACCTGTAAGAAATCTTTAACTGTTTGTACAGATTTTGCCTTCTCTTCCATTTTCTTCATTACCTGTTGGGCAGGAGAACCAAATAGACTGACCTTATCCATAGGAGCATCTAATAGCTTTGCTTTAACATGATCCGGCAAGACCTGCTCTTTCAGCCATGCATGCCTTCTTATAAAACTGTGCCAGTCATGGCTGATCTAAATGAAGCCTCCAGTGCATCATAGCCACATTTTAAAGAATGGTTACTAACCTGCTGAATGTTATTCACCATTTCTAGAACATATTTCTTATCTAAGGAATCATCAGAGGACAGTTTCTTAGTTAACTGATCAAGCATAAACTCTTGGTATTGGATCATATGAAACTGACAGTTCAAAGCTCTAGCTGAGAGAGTAGCAGAGGTGTATACTTTTTTACCCCATCTCTAAGGACCTGGATTCCCTTTCAGAAGGGAGAGGGTTTTGCTGAGGTCGGCTACTGCCTTAGGCCCTGGGAGATAGTCTCAGGATCTGCAAAGGAGCCTTGTATAAGTGGTGGTGAGTGTCCGGGACCCTGTAAAACCTATCGGGCTTAGCAGGGGCTGGAGGTAAAGTATCAGGAGCAGTGCAAGCATCATTAAATGCATCATCCACAACGGGAAGAACTGGAGGTATAGCTAAAGGCCTATGTTGCGGTAAGTGTAAAAAGGTCCTAAGCCTTTTTCTTGAATCTGAGAAATCTTGACCCTGCCATTGGAACTGCTCTCTCATGGCATGTAAGGTTTCCCCAAAAGAAAATTCCTCTGGTGGAGAGGCAGATGGAATTGATTCTTCTGCATCGGAGTCTTCATAAGTAGAAAAAGGAGCCTCTGGGTGGTCTGTATTGTCTGTATCATCAGAAGAGTCATCTGAGGACACTGGCTCAGGGGGCTCTGCTCTAGGTCTCTTTTCTGGAGGTTGAGAGGCCCTGTCTGGGTGAGATTGGGAACCCCTTATTAAAGAGATGAGATCCTCTGCCAGAGTAAGCATTTGGGAACTGGAACTGGGCCTGTGAGAGGGGGGCTTAACAGGCACAGACTTAGCAGATATGGCTGCTTTAGCCCTGGCAAAGGCCTTTATAGACATGGCTGCAGGAGGCCTAGCAGCACCACGTGCTGGAGTAGAGATATCCAAAGGGATGGTGTCCGATAATTCTTGAGAAACCACAGTAGTAGGCAAAACTTCAGAGGCCGATTCAACTAGGGTTGAAGGGGCCTCGGTAGTAGTCATGGATTCGGCTGAAGATTGACCCGTTTGCTCGGTTTCGGCCGAAACCGAGACACTCAGCTTGCTTAACCGTGGTTTCGGCGAAACCGCGGACCGCAGTGTCGGTCCTTCTCTTTGCGTTTCTTAACAATTTGAGTAGTCGGAGGATCCGACGGCATAATGTACGCAAAATCTGAGCCGAAAAGCTGTTCAGCAAACTCCGACCGACTCCTAAGTGTTCGTCGGTTGAAGGAAGCACAGGCTAAACAAGCTGCTACGTCGTGGTCTGGGCCTAAACAAGGTAAGCAGTAAGAGTGGAAATCTTTATGAGGTATTTGTTTCCCACAAGTTAAACAGTTATTCACTTTTTCTGACATCGGCTGAGGCAAGAAAGAGTCCCCAACGGGGTACTTAGCTTTTAGAAGTCTTGGTAGTATTTGGTAGAAGTAATCTCTGTATCTGACCGACCGGCACTTGCGAACAGCTTCTGCTTCGGGCGCCACGTGGCAAGAAAGACTGAGGAAAATGGCGTCGGCTGATGCCTTTATACCCGAAGACCTACAGTGATGACGTCGGGTGAAGTGCGACACCAGCCGAGGCCAGACCCAGACTTTGGAATCCGGCCGACCGAAGGGCTGCCTGTCGACAGGACAACCCATTTGTAAGGACTGCAGATGCATCCTTGAAGGACATCTGTACTATGTCCTTCAAGGATGCATCTGCAGTCCTAACAAATGGGTAGAATACCATAGCCAAACTGGGGGAGGAGGCACTAAGATAATGATGGTGTAGTTAAGATCCCTTGCAAAACAGCAGTTGCAAAACCTGCTCGGGATCTGGAGTATAAAGGAAGATTATAATGCTTGGCAAATGTATGCACGGAGCTCCAAGTAGCAGCTTCTAAAATGTCTTTGGTAGCCACTCCTCGTAGGAAAGCTGTAGTGGTGGCTGTGGCTCTTGTGGAGTGAGGCCTGATATTCTCAGGAGTTGTCTTTCCATGAAATGAGTAGCAGAATCGAATGCAATTTCCTATCCATTTTGAGATTGTCTGTTTTGAAATTGCTTTTCCTTGCACTCCTGTTGTATATGCTACCAGAAGCTGGTCAGTTTTTCTGCTGGCCTTGGTTCTGTCCAGATAGTAGCGCAGTTGTCTGTGTACATCCAAGGTGTGTAGTAGTTTTCCCCCCCTATTCTGTGGGTTGGGGAAGAATGTAGGTAGATGTATGGCTTGGTTCAAGGATACCCTGGATACCACCTTTGGCATAAAAGTAGGATTGGTTCTCAGAGACACTCTATCCTGATGGAAGATAAGGAAAGGCTGCACTGCCATTAATGCCTGTAACTCAGATACCCTTCTTGCTGAAGTGATTGCTAGCAGGAAAGCAGTTTTCCAAGATAAGAACTGTAAGTCTGCTGTTGCTGCTGGTTCAAAAGGGGGTAGTGTTAATTTTTCTAGCACAAAATTGAGGTCCCATGCAGGCAAAGGTGGTTTCCTTGGAGGCTTTACATTTTTGATCCCTCTCAAAAATTGTCTGTGGAGAGGATGAGAGAAGACAGGAGGATCCATGTTGTACGCTGCTGAAATTGCTGATGCATGTATCTTAATGGAAGAATAGGACAGGCCATTGTGGAACAGTTCTGCTAAGTATTCCAGAATGTGTGCCAGGTTTGCTAGAGTGACATTTTCTCCCTTTTCTGCACTCCAAATGAGGAATCTTTTCCATTTGGCTGAATATGTTTTCCTTGTGGAGGGTCTGCGAGCCTCCAGGATAATGTCCTTAACCCTTTGAGATAAATCAAGCTGGTTTGGTTTTATGCAATTTTCCAAGCAGTTAGCTGCAGTGTTTTTAAGTTTGGATGCAGGGTCTTGTAATTGTTCTGCGTTAGAAGTAAAGGACATAGAGGTAGATGCCATGAATGTGTCCGGGACATACTTCTCAGTAGCGGGTACCAATGTTGCCTCGGCCAGTCTGGAGCTATCAGAATTACCTTTGGCTGTTCCTCTCTGATCTTCAGTAGAACTTTGTACATCAAAGGAAGAGGTGGAAAAGCATATACTGTCAGGTCCTTCCAGCTGAAAGAAAGGGAGTCCACCCTCCAGGCAAGTGGGTGGTATACTCTTGAGCAGAATTTCTTCAGTTGATAGTTGTGTGGGGAGGCAAACAGGTCTATCTCTGGCATTCCCCATTTCTTTGTTATGGTTTTGTAAATATCTGGATGCAGCATCCATTCGTGAGCATCCGTGGTAGTCCTGCTTAAGCTGTCTGCTAGTGAATTCTCTTTTCCTGGTACAAATTTGGCCTGCAGTTGGATGTTGAGATTCAGGGCCAAGTTCCACAGGTCCATTGCCGTCCGGCATAGAGGGTATGAATGCGTGCCTCCCTGTTTGTTGATGTACCACATGACTGTG
Organism: Protopterus annectens; assembly: GCF_019279795.1. Lineage (NCBI taxonomy): Eukaryota > Metazoa > Chordata > Ceratodontiformes > Protopteridae > Protopterus > Protopterus annectens. The sequence goes on from NC_056743.1 coordinate 1,754,214,639, forward strand.
GTATTGTCTGTCCTTATCAGTAGGTGTCCTTGCTGGATGAATGGTCTGAATGCCTCGATTGCATGTTTCACTGCCAGCATCTCCTTTAGATTTATGTGTAGATTCAGCTGGTCTTGTGACCATAGGCCTTGGATACACTTGTCTTCCATGTATGCCCCCCAGCCTCGGTCTGAGGCATCCGTGGTGATGGTCTGCCTTGGATGTGGTTTGTGGAAAGGCAGTCCTCTGTTTATCTGACAGGCCTGAGCCCACCACAGGAATTCTTTTTTCAGACATGGAATGATTGGTATCTGGGCTTCTAGACTGTGTCTGTGTTGAGACCATACATTCCTTAGGTACCATTGTAACTTTCTCATATGCAGCCTGGCATGTGGGATCAATATTATGCAGGATGCCATGTAACCCAGGGCCTGCAGGACTTTCCTTGCAGTAAGCTGAGTTTGCCTTGTTAATGCCATGAAATAGACTGGTAGTTGCTTTTGTTTTTCCTCTGTGAGAAAAGCCATCTGAGTTATTGTGTCCAGTTCTGCACCCAAAAAAGTTATCCTTTGGGATGGCACTAGTCTTGATTTTTGTATGTTCACTGTGTATCCCAAGGCTTGCAGCAGTTGCATGACATTGACCAAATCCTTTATTAATTTTGTCTTGTTGTCCGCTTGTATTAGGCATTCGTCCAGGTAAGGGTAGATTTGAATTCCCTGAAGCCTGCAATGAGCAATTACTGATGCCAGGCATTTCGTGAATACTCTGGGCGCAGTAGATAAGCCAAAGGGCAATGCTGAGAATTGATAATGCTCTGATCCTGCAAGAAATCTGAGGTGTCTTCTGCAATCTGGTCGTATAGGGACGTGCAGGTATGCCTCCTTGAGATCTAGAGTCACCAGCCAAGACTCCTTGCCCAACATGGGAAGAAGTTGCTGTAGGGTCAGCATTTTGAATTTTGGAACAATGAGGTATGTGTTCAGTGCGGACAAATCGAGAATAGGCCTCCATTGATTTTCTTTTCTTGGTACAAGGAATAGTCTGGAGTAAAATCCTTGGCCTTGTTCCATAGATGGTACCTTTTCTATTGCTCTCATCCTTAGTAAGCTGATGATTTGTTTTAGAGCCTCTGATTTCTGGCTTGGTGGAAGGTTTGGCATTCCTCTCTTTTTTGGTAGAGTATGGAAGTGAAACCTGTAGCCCTTGTCTATTGTTTGTAAAGTCCATTTGTCTCCTGTAATACAATGCCAATTTCTTGAGAATAAGGCTAGCTTTCCGCCTAAGGGTGCTTCCAGTTGTTCCCTGGTAGGCGGAATCAGAGCCAAGTCATTGTGTCTGTCCTGTAGAAGTGGTTGCAGTCGCAGCTGAGGCGGCACTTCTTTGGTTGGCAGGTTGCCACTGACGTCCCCTGTAGGCACCCCTAGATTGACCTCTGCCTCTTGGGCGTCTATTTCTGCCTCTCTGTGCTCTGGAGGCGTCTGGAAAGGACCAATTCTTTGAAGGCCAATTTCTGCTAAACCTTGGAGGTTGGACCTGCAAAAATTCCTTGACTGTTTGGGCAGATTTTGCTTTTTCTTCCACTTTCTTTAGAACCTCCTGTGCAGGGGAGCCAAACAAACTTTGTTTCTCCATAGGGGCGTCCAGGAGTTTAGACTTAACATGGTCTGGTAAGGATTGTTCTTTTAACCAGGCATGCCTTCGAATCACTGCTCCAGTCATAGCTGATCTAAATGAAGCCTCCAGTGCATCATAGCCACATTTTAAGAAATGATTACTGACCTGCTGAGAATTGTGTACCAAATCCTGAAGGGACTTACGGTCTAAAGGTTCAGGAGAGGCCAGTTTTTTATTCAACTGATCTAACAAAAATTCCTGGTACTGTATCATGTGGAATTGACAGTTTAAAGCCCTGGCAGAAAGAGTAGAATATGTATAAACCTTTTTACCCCATCTCTCTAATGCTCTAGATTCTCTTTCAAATGGTAGTGGGTTTTTGGCAGTGGCAGCTGCAACACCTTTAGGGCCCTAAGAAATGGTTTCTGGGTCTGCAGCATGAGCCTTATACAAGTGGTAGTGAGAATCCGGGACCCTGTAGTATCTGTCAGGCTTTGCAGGGGCCGGGGGAAGAGAATCAGGGGCAGTACTGGCATCATTGTATGCATCATCAACAACTGATAGCACAGGTGGAATGGCTAAAGGCCTATGCTGTGGTAAGTGTAAAAAAGTCCTAAGCCTTTTCCTAGAATCAGAAAAATCCTGACCCTGCCACTGGAAGTGTTCCCTCATTGAGTGTAGGGTTTCCCCAAAAGAGAATTCTTCTGGAGGTGAGGCAGAAGGAATGGAGTCTTCTGCATCAGAATCCTCATAAGGTGAGTACGGGCCTTCCTGATGGTCTGAAACATCTGAACCATCCGAGGAGTAATCAGAGGACATAGGTTCAGGGGGTTCAGTTCTAGGCCTCTTTTCAGGAGGGGGTTGTGAAGCCCTGTCTGGGTGAGGATGGGTTCCCCTGATCAGAGAAATAAGATCCTCAGCAAGGCTGAGAATCTGGGAACTTGAGGTAGGCCTGTGAGAGGGAGCTTTTGAAGGTAAGGCCTTGGAAAGTTTGGCTGCTTTAGCCCTGGAAAAGGCCTTGATAGACATAGAAGCAGGGGGTCTAGCTGCCCCACGTGCAGGAGTAGAGATGTCCAACGGAATAGTGTCAGACAATTCTTGAGTGCCTGCTACTTCAGCAGGAATTTCTGTAGCCGACTCAGCCATGGCCTGTGTGGCCTCGGTTATCGGAGGCATGCTTTCGGCCGAAGGAAGAACCGAGGACTCTGTTTCAGCCGAAACCGAGACACTCGCGGTAGGCTTAACTGTGGTTTCAGCCGAAACCGTAGGCCGCGAGTGTCGGTCCTTTTCTTTGCGTTTTTTAGCTAAATGTGGAGTCGGAGTCTCCGACGGCATTTTATATGCAAAAGTGGAGCCAAAAAACTCTTCTGCAAACTCCGACCGATGTCTAAGAGTCCGTCGGTTGAAGGAAGCACAGGCTAAACAAGCTGATACGTCGTGGTCTGGGCCTAAGCAAGGAAGGCAGTAAGAGTGGAAATCCTTATGAGGTATTTGTTTCCCACAAGTTAAAAAACAATTATTTACTTTGTCTGACATCGGCTGAGGCAAGAAAGAGTCCCCAACGGGGTACTTAGCTTTTTAGAAGTCTTCGGTACGCTGAAATCTCTGGATCTGACCGACCGGCACTTGCGAACAGCTTCTGCTTCGGGCACCGCGCGGCAAGAAAGACTGGGGAAAATGGCATCGGCTGATGCCTTTATACCCTAGCAGCTATGACGTCGGGTGAAGTGCGACATCAGCCGAGGCCAGACCCAGACTTTGGAATCCGGCCGACCGAAGTGCTGCCTGAGGCAGGACAACCCATTTGTTAGGACTGCAGCTGCATCCTTGAAGGACATCTGCTTGGATGGTGACTCGAGACAAAAGGCTGTAAAGTACATCTGGAAAAAAAAGGGCAGCTGTTCCTGAGGAGGTTGAGGAATGCCCAAAAAAAAGGAAGCGATTGCCACACTATGAAATACCCATGATGAATGATGGACAGAACCCAAGAATCCTGAGTGATCTTTAACCAATTGTGAAGAGACAGGGAAAGATGAAGAGATAAAGAAACCTGACTTAGGAGGGAGGGAAGAAAGCAGTCAGACAGAACCTAGCTTGTCTAGAAAAGGAGACTTCTGAGTAGTAGGAGTTTGAGTACAGTGAACAGAAGGAGCCTTTCAAGAACCCTTTTTTACCTTTTGGATTGGAGGGTGAGACTATCTACATACAAAAGTCAGGCTTGGAAGGAGAATTCATATGAAATTGGAAACGGGAAAAATATACTGCAATTCCTGCATGGCCTTACCCTTCTCCTGCAAGGACTTAAAAAGTTCAGCAGCTGCAGAACCAAACAGATTTTTATTGTCAGAAAGAGCATCCATCAATTTAGCCTTGACGTCATCAGGCAAAGGTTGGAAGCAAAGCCAAGAATAACATCTTAACATAGAACCAAAGACAGGAGCTCTAAAAGAAGCATCAGCTGCAACATAACGACATTTAATACAATGAAGGGCAACTTGGAAGAGGAGCCCAACAAAGAGAGGGTAGAAACCTTCCCCTCAGAATCAGGAAGGTCAGAAATAACCTGTTAAGCCTGAAACAGAAGAGCTAAGACACACCTGGTCATATTGGTCTAGTAGTTGTTAATAGCCCACAAGGCCAGGGTAACAGCAGTGTACACCTTTTTGCCCAGCCTTTCTAAGGCTCTACTGTCCTTGTCAGATGGAAGTAATTTAGTAAAAGGCAGTCATTTGGAAGGTTTGCAAAAGTAGCCAGAGACAACAGAAGGGTCAGCAGAATGACATTTGTAAAGAAACTTACAATTGTCAGGCACCTCATAAAACCTATCAATTTTTTAGGGGTAGGGGACCGGAAATCAGGGGCCTGAGAAGCTGCTGAAAAAGTGTCTAACAAGACAGAAAGAACAGCAGAGGGCTTAGACTCCACCTGAAAGAGTTCATAATACCTCTTCTGGACGTCAGAAACCTGGGTATAGTCCCATTTAAAAAATTCCATTGTACAAGAGATACTATGATATAACAGATGTCTGCAGAACCTCCAAGGATGTGCGAGCAGTTGGATCCATGCCAGCATCAGAAACGGTCCCAGCAGAGGAATCAGATGGAATAACTGGATGATCCTCTGGGCTTTCAACAGAGACATCTGGGGAAGCGATACAGCAGCCAAATCTGGCCTAACTTTTTTTGGTCTTCTTCTTGGCAAATGGTTGACACTCAGGTCATGATGATTCCGCCATCACACCCTGCCGTAATAACTTAAGATGTTGGATCTCAAGGTAGATAGACAATGAGGTCAGATGACTATGAAAAGTCTTGGGGACAAATGCTTGACAAAATCAGGCACAACGTATAATCTTAAGAAGCACCCAAGCAAAACAAACACTGCTTGTGACAGTCCTTATGGAGAATCAGTCTCCCACACTGACATTTTCTCTTTATGGATGATACGTAACCTCACAACTAAAAGAAAAAGACAAGAAGAAAAGCCCAACGGGGCACTTATCTGAAAACTGCTTGGTAACCAGCAAAATGAAGGTGTGTTCAAACTGATGGTCAAAGCTGGCATTCGGAATGGCAACAAGTTCTGAGGTAGGGACGTCCATACGTCACCTTAATGATCTACACCATGAGCAGGGTGCATAAGTGTGATGTAAAACATCCCTCTGAAAAACCTAAGGCTTTGATATACAGCCCGGACTTAGGGCTACCCTTGGCAGGGATCCCTTTAGTTAAGAATACTGCAACACTGATATGCAAGGACATTGGGAAGTGGGACCTTTAGAAAAAGGTAGGAGCAAATTAGATAGAAAAAAATGGAAATTATGACAATAATACACATAGAATCATGTTTTGGAGGAGTGAAGTTTAAGGGAAGGCAGAAACTGAACAATTAATGTAATGCTAGATTAATGATAATTGTAAAAAAGAAAGCATGTATGTTTCCAATTGTGAACATGTTAACATGTTTTGTTTTATATAAAATGTATGTTTGCCCAAGTTTTAAGTGATAATTCAATAAATGTGTTTATAGTAAATAAATAAATAAATAAATGACAGAATGTGAAGAAAGTCTGAATTATTTTAGCATCAGCAATCCTTACCAATTTACTAAGGAAAAGTATGACTTATAGCCAGCCCCGGCCATAGCTCATTCATGAAACCTGCCACTGAATGGAAAAGCAAAAAAAAAAAAAAAAAATTTGTTTTCCAACCTATTTTAAGTACAAGAAAATAAGGCAACCTGCAGGACTACTGTCTTTCCAAAACTAAGATAAACAAAATATTGACAGTTTCTTTCTCCTATGCTTCTCAGCTTCTTTGCTTGTGAATGTTGGACAAAGACAAAAATATTGGGAGATAAAGGTCCACAACCAGGGGCATTTTTTTACATATTACTCTAATTCGCTTAAAAAGTTAACAGCCCTTTTTCTTTCTCTTTATATTAAAAATTAATATTAGTAAGCTATACAGTAAAACGGTGAAAAAAAGCCTAATTAAGGGCTGCAATAATTCAAACTCTACCCACATTAAAGACTCTGTCAAAAAGCTCAGCAAAAACAAGAAAGTTACCATAAGGAACACCATACTGGAACACAAATTAAAATTAGCATCTGCTGTGCTCTGAGAAACTTCATCCTCCAGCCACATCTGCTAAGGAAAAGCTTCTGGAGGATCGAAGAGAGGAGGTAGTGGAAGGAGGCCAAAATGCCTTTGAGGCAACTCTTCTAGGAACAGTGACTGGGTGAAAAAGGATTTGATGGAAGTGGAGGGTTATGGATCCAAGGAGAAGTTGGATCAGAGACCAATGGATCTGACAGGAGACCTTTTCTGGGCTTCCTTTTCCTTAGTTTGAGAGTAAACTTTCGATTTTTCTGACTTTTTAGGAGGGGTTTGAACCCCAGCTACCAAAGGGGAATATGTAGAGGGCAAGAGACCCTGCAGAATGAACTTGTTCTTGCGGTAGATCAACACCCTAGAATTAAAACCAGAGCAAATATCAAGGTTGGGCCAGATGCAAATACATACATTCCCTGTGGACATCAGAATTTCGGATCTTATGCCCACAGGAAATACACTCTTTAAACCCAGAGGGTTTTTCTGGCATCTTAAGGCTCCTACCAACAAAAAATTAAATGCAAATATTAAGGTCTTGGCCAAAAGACCAAGAAGCGATAGAATTACACTGCACAAAAAAAAATCCTATCTGTACCAACAGACATTTTTTTAATTTAAAGAGAAAGAAAAAGGGATATAAATAAGAAACTACCAACAATGGTAGACAAAGCACTCGGCAGAGAACAAAAGAATATCAGCAATGGTAATCAGAAGAGTAGTGAAAACGGTAAATTAGCACTAAAAAGGGGAAGAAAGATTGCTAAGAACAGTAAAACATGGGAGGGAGGAAGAAGAAAGGCAAAATACCAAATTTAAGTAACTCACAAACATCAGTAAGAAGGAAAAATCAGAAGTTTACACAAAAATTGCTTGCGTGCTAAGAATCAGTGTCAGATACATAATGGCGGCAAACAAGATCTGGGGTATGTTAGGTTGGTGGGGCATAATGGATAAAGGGAGGAGTCAGACAGGTCTAGGATCCAATGCTCTGGGAGAAGATGCAGAGTTGGATCAGAGTTTCAGATTCGAACCCATCAGTTGAGAAAGGAAGGAAAATGACATCACATATCCTTTTACTTTTATCACAGTCAACAGGGAGGTCCCTACATATCTTTCAACTTCTCTCCTCAAAAATTCTTGACATAACCAAAAATACTGGGGACAAAATAGTTAATAGTAAATTGTTCCTGATTTTGTCCCCCATTATTTTTAGCTATGTCAAGAATTCTTGAGGAAAGAAGTTGAGAGGTATGCCAGAACCTCCTCCATGTTGATTGTGCTAAAAGTACAAGTAAAATAATTCATTGCCTTTTGACTGAAGATGTTAATTTTAATTTGTATTCCACTGTGGTATTAACCATCTAAGAAATGGAAATCAAAGCCTAAACCAACTGTATCAGAAGACGTGAATATTGTAACAGAAATAAAATAACTGGAAGTGGGATCTTTAGAAATGGGTAGGAGCAACTTGCATAGAAAAAAATGGAAACTGTGGGAAAACAATACATGCTGAATAATGTTTTGGAGGAGGAATGAGGTTTAAGGGGAACGCAGGAATCGAATGAGGGAAAATTTGTTCGATTGACAATGACTGTATAGAAGATTATATGTGATGTATAATGTTTGCAACTGAAAATATGTCAATATGGTTTGTTTTCATTTATATAAATGTATGCTTGTCTATGTCATAAGTGATAATTCAATGAAGATGTTTTTTGTTAAAATACTATTAATTATTACTTTCATTCACTTAAAAAAATAATAGAATAAAAGGTTTTGCATCAGCACAAGTTTCTGAAGAAAACGAAGCATGAAATTCTAATATCTAGCATTATTTATCTGTATGTAATCCTCTGGGAATTACCAGAAATTCAGGGACAAAGGCAAAAAATATGTTACAAGAGTCTTGTTCCCTGTATACTTCTCAACTTCTTTACTCAAGAATTCTGGACACAGCAAAAAATAATGGGGGGTAAATCAGGGCAATTTTAATTACTTTTACTTTGCTTAGTTAATAGAACATGCATCAGCATGCAGTTTCTGAATAAGCATAAAACTCTAATGTCAATCATTACTGTCTTATCTAAAACCTTAAGTGATTTATGAGAAAATTAAACATTTTATGAGGGACAAGGGGAGTGAGGAAAAAGTTACAGGCATTCAGCAAAAGCATGTATTAAAGTGAAAGGGTGTTTTTGGAACAGTATATGAACTTAAATGCAAGTCATGTAAGTAGATCACATGTTTAGTAAATACGTGAGTCTATGAAATACTGTTTTCACCAGCTGTACATTATCATACAACCACTGATTGCATAAAATGATGACTCCCAAACAAAATACATAAATGTCTAATTGGGTTTTGCTTGTTTGAACAGCAAAAAGCAATTAAAAAATGCTAGTTATTATAAACCATTGCAGAATGGGATTAAACTATGTGGGGTTATATGGATAAAGTAATACTGATGTGAAATGGTCATTCTGTAAAAATGCAGTGTGGATTACCCAGTTACTCAGTTAATGAATGTTCTACTTGAAAAGATGTCACTGCAGTACTGCAAGATAGCACATTTCAAAACACTGCATGGGATGCTAGTTTGGAGCTTGTTTCACAGACTTGTTATGTGTGAAGGGTAGAGGCAAGCTACAACTGTCCAAACCCATGTACCACACAGAGCAGTGGAATACATTAAGCAAAGTGACAGGTATCCTATCTCCAACAGCATTATGTAAAACTGCACCTACACGAACTCGCACACCTGCACTCTCTCACACTAGTACACACTCGGCACACTCATTCATACACAAATCAAGCTTTCACACACACACACACACACACACACACACACACACACACACACACACACACACACACACACACACACACACACAGGTCTATGTCAGATAAGAGTTTTCAGAAACTCAAAATTCATATGGTCGAGATCATATGACTGAGTTTCTGAAAATACAAACATAACCCCCCCCAGAAATCTACTTTTTTTATATTACCCCCTCTCCCACACCGCCTGAAAATTAAATATACCAACTCTGAGATAACACTACAGTGAGGAAAAGAGTAAATTTCCCAATCAACACTTAACGTGATCTCCATTCAAAAGCTGGTCTCGACCATATGAATTTCGAGTTTCTGAAAACTGAGTCAACTGATAGGGACCCACACAGACACAGAATTCAGGATCTGCCCCTCTTCTAAAATATGCTGGTGTCATCAACATGCATTTTTTTCTACCAACAAGAAGTAGGAAAATCACTAAGGACTGGCATTACTGAAACTGCATCAGGTGGTCCAGGGTTCGATTTCCTCGGCCTCCATTGCACAACTGTGTGCAACTCTAAACAAGTCACTTAACCAGAGTGTACTCCTGGGCCAAATCTGAATTCTGGTATTTAATGGGAGCTTGGAGTTAAATTTTACCAGTAAATACATTGTGCGGGAAGAGCAGAAGCTCACCAACAGATTTAGAAATATATACTTCTGCAAATTAAGGACAGGTAATTGGGTTCCCATATAAAGTTGTTCAAGACAGATAAATGAATGCTTAATATGTACATATTGCACTGCTTGTGATGTTTAGAGGCCGTTAGGAGGTACTGGCAAAGCTTAGTCTCCACTGCATTTAAAGCTGAAGTTTAAAGGCACAAAATAAACATTTGCTTTGTTGTTTTAAAGACTTTTTTCTGAAACAAAACAGTTTGTAAAAGCTTCTGAAGGTGGAAGATGGAAGCCATAGTGGATACAGCCAAGTTTTTAATATTCTGGGAGGGAACATTTTTTAAAAGCTTCTGAAGGTGGAAGGTGGAAGGTGGAAGGTGGAAACTCTAGTGGATACAGACATGTTTATATTAATATCCTGAGAGAAAGCATTTCCATCGCTTTAAGTTCCAGCTACAATTATGCTATATCAATGCATATACCTGTTAATAGTTTGACAAAAAACTAATGGTTATGGGCAACACAATTGCACTGATGTTTGATCTTGGTCTACTGCTACTTGAGCGATTCTAATTGTTGCTTCATACACTATTTATATTGTCATAATTTTCATATTTTTCTAAATATCTCAACAACCAAATAACACAGACATAACTGCTTGGACTTGTATGAAAACTCAAAGCAAAAAAGAGAGACCAGCAGCTCTAGCATCCGTATCCTTTATTAGGCTGGTAGTCAAAACTCCATAACCATGTAACACACATGAAAACTCCGAGATGTATAAACAAAATACTGCAGATGTAATAGGTGTGTAGCTCGAGTAAGATAAGTTGCTTACAAAATATTACACAATATTTTTTGTGTTTATTATGACTTATAAACTCCAGTTTAAGTCCGAGAAACTAATGAACACTACTGCTGCTATAAAGATTTGCTTGTGTTGAATTCCCCTTCTGGTTCCAGAGATCTGAGCATTTGCTTAAAATGTGCGACCATAACTTGATTTTGTCAGAAAGTTCAGGATGCAGTCAATGGAGTTAAATGTCCAGAGCTCCAATGAAGTGAAAGAGTTATGAAAAAGTGCGCCTGGGTAGATGAGACATACTGCAGGCTACGTCCATTCCAATTGCTAGTTTTAAAAGTAAATACAGGAAGGAGGGCTGTAAAAGTAAGACACTGTTGTCGTAGACTAATGTGCTAAGAAAAATAAGCTACAGCATTGCAGTTGATTAGGGTAAATGACAGATGGGAGTGCATTCGGCAGGTTTATTGGGTTAAATGAATCACACAAAAGGTTTTGGCATATAAAATGCATGAGAGACACCATTATCCCTGCTATAACAAGGGAAAGGTGGCACGGTGACAATGGAGTCATTGCAAATTAATAACAGACACCTAATGAAACCACCAGTGGTGGGGGTACCCAGGGAAAAGACAAAATGAATCCTTTTAAGAGATCAGATACTCAGAAATATTAAAAAGAAAGAATACGCTCATACTAAAGAGACCAGTCATGCGGTCAGACACCATCAGTACAATTGGTTCTTTGCCATTTGGCAGAAGCATGGCTTTAGAAATCCATGATAATATCATTAAACAGTTTCAAGCTGAATTAACGGGGTCCCTGTTAGAACTGCACAATGGGTTGAAAAACAAGGTAAATTTCCTAGTGCATCCAACCTGATTGAGATGCTGCTCACTCCCAAGCTAGGCAAAGACAGGGAATCATTACTTCATCTCCCTATTGGCACTAGAAAACAAGATATTTGCAATGATTGATACCAAGATGATAGAATCTGTGGTTTCCTATATCGCATATAAAACTACTGTTTGTCCAGGGATGGCAATATCAACAGCCATTTATAAGCTTAGTGTTGAATCTTTAACGGTGTATAGTGGCGGAACACAACTTATGTGGTCATGTTTTTATAGATTTTAATAAAAATCTTTGACTTGGTGGAATGACTGTTTATATGGTACATACATTAAAGGCATGGGTTTTCCAGAGAGTCTTGTAAGAAAAAAAATTAAAATTTTATATGTCTCTTGGATCCACAGTTACCTCTAGAGTAATGATGATGCCCACTTTAAAATAGCAGAGGGTACAAGGCAAGGCGGACCCTCATCAGTTCTCTTTGATGGCAGTTAAAACCCTGACCCAGAACTTTGTATGAATTGTCACCTTTGTATTCCAGCGCTGGGCAGTGATTCCTTGGTAACATAGTTCATAAATGACTGTGTTGTCTGGTCATCTAACTTGGAGGAACAGTTGTGAATAGTGAGGATTTCAGGAATTTAGTAACTATGTGGTCATTTCTGAATTGTCTGTATCTCTCTAGATCAGTTTTGCTCACAAAGAATGGACATTGTTATATGGTTTGTATGGCCCCAGCCCTCTAGCTATTCAACCTACCATATCACATAATGCATGATTTAAAATATGGACACTTTAAAGAATTATACAATAAACATGGGGCTGTGAGAAAAAATACTGAAGCTATATTAGTACAACACAGATTTACAAAATGTTGTTGCTCTCTAATATGCTCTTTTACATCGGGCATCTCTCCTCCCAACCAACTGGAATCCATCTTGTTTGATGCCATTTATGATTTCAAGATCCCTAGATTCTGCAAAAGGAAACTGATCTCTCATAAAATTAAATGAGGAGTTTCCCTTCCTAGTATGTACCATCACAAAGTACCTACGGATGAAAGCCTCTCACACAGCAATATGGTTGAACTTAGAAACTGCATTTCTCTGACATAAAGGTAAGGACAGAGGACAAAAATGTGTGGGAACACAAGGCTGTGGGATATAGGTTCAGTGTTGATGGCATTAAGTTGTTTAAGCCTGGCAAACTCCTCCTGTTTGCAGAGATGTGGTTTCCCAATCTAGTAATCCCCAAGAATAAAAGGATATATTGAAGGAACTAGATTAAGATGTGCTATTATTTACATTTCAGATACTTGTCTGCAAGTCTTGGCACATACATTTGCACCACTATATGGTGCCTAAAGCTCTATGATGCATTTTTCTAGATAACATTCAAAATATATATGACCCATTTCTTAATAAAATCCTTTGCAAAATTAGATTTCCCTACATCAGTAGCAGTTAAAATAATCCCTTGAGAAAGCAGCATGGGGTTCATATATGTGCCCACTGAATAATAGATGTGCCACCTAGCACACATGGATACACATCCATTAAGGTCTATGAACACATCCCTTAGTGAGCCCTATGGTGACAATACTAAATGGATAAGGATGCACTCTAACCTATTTTAATTGAAAGAATACAAATCTTTTTACTAAGAAAAAGTTCAGAGATATTAGGAATGCTAGGGAATGCTAGGGGTGAAATGAATCACTGCACCCATGCCAACACGTTATAATGTTTGTATCAAAATACCTTTGCACATCATGGAAAGAGGCCAAGAAGACATTTGGACTGCAAGCTAGAGAGTGCCTTTTACGCTCCCATCAGGGATTGATCTCAGACTATAGGCAAAGAGAAAGGGGTAAGGGGATCTTAAGTGAAGAACCTTTTCTGGTAGAGTTTTCAGCAGAATCTACAACAGTAGGTGCTGGTAAAAAAGGGATAATTAGTAGGGCATATAAAACATTGTATGGTAACTATAGGAATCAATCAGAGGAGGCTAGAAATGATTGGGGAAGAGAAACTGTATAAGCAATTCACAAGGAAACAATAGGAGGATATATGTATGGTTCCCGAGTATGCAACAAAGTCGAGAAGATTTAAGATTTTTTGCTTGCAAGTGTCTGCATGTATATTTTTATACTCAATGCAGACTCCAAAGAATTTTTCCTCAAGTACATGACAAATGCTGGAGTTGTGATGGGGAAGAAGGTGGTAACAGGGAACATGTATTTTGGGAGTGTAATGAATTGGCAGACTTCAAAACATCCCCACAGAGTACTCTGTCAGAAAAATTGGGGGAGTAATGGGTGCAACTAAAGAATTTTTTTTTTCTTGAACTGGGATACAAGATCTGAATAGCCTATACCAAGTAACGCTTTGGTAAGCTTAAATTCCGGGGGCTGCCAAAAAAGCAATTACTAGAAAATGGAAATCAAAGTCTAAATCAACTGTATTTGAAGAACTGAATATTTTAACAAAGACAAAAAAAAACTGGAAGTGGGATTTTTAGAAAAGGGTAGGAGCACATTAAACAGAAAAAAAACAGAAATTGTGAAAATACATATAGAATAATATTTTGGAGGTGAGATTTAAGGGAAGGCAGGAACTGAGCAATTTATATAATGTTGGGCTGATTATAGTTACACAAAAAAAAAAACATGTAATGTATAAGGTTTGTAACTTATGTGTTAATATATTTTTCCTTTATATAAATGTATGTTCGTCTATGTTTTAAGTGATAATTCAATAAAAGTGTTTATAAAAAAAATTAAAAACAAAAATTTACACATGAAGAATTTGTGTTGCAGATTACTGGAGTGACCGTTAATGTTCTGATCCACTCCTAAATGCTACCTACAATGAATGCACAATTTTTACTCAGCAGAAAGTAACGAGAACAGCAGGAAAGGTTTCTCAGAATTTCTCATAAGCATATGCGGGCTCCTGGAATTGCTGCAAATTACTGAAGATGAGCTACTTTCATTACAATTTCTTCAGGCAAGCAGTCTTTTAAGATTAAAATAAAAAAAAAAAACTAATTTTAATCTTATTAATAAGAACCATCCCTTCTCTCTTCTGACAATTTTAGACACAGCCTTAGGGTTTTTCATGCAAAGCAGGAGTCCTCATCAGCGTTGTTAGAATGTATCCTAGGCTGATTTTTTTTTTCACATTTGAGTATGGAATTAAATGAGTTTATCAATTTTGCAGTTTTAGTCAAGTGGGAAAAAGGCAAAAACTGGGACTTGAGGGCAACTTGCAACGCTCAAGTGTGTTCATAGACAATAGAGAACACTAAATGAGAGTAGAACCTTAGCTTTCGACATATCCAAGGAGGATCAACAAAATTAGAGTGAACTTAATCTTCTGCACTCCCACGAGACACAGAGACATGCCCTGCTGCTGACGTGCACAGTTTGAAGTGTATGCTGTCATGCAGGTTTTCTCTCAGCTGTTCTTAAACTACAAAATAGTCACATAAAACACAGACCAGGACTGTTATAGGAATATAGTACATAAAAGGATATGCAGGCTTTCTTCTACTTTGCAATATTACAGAACAGCCTGAATAAGAGTTGGGGAACTCTCCCCTATAAAAAGGGATAAGGAATGAATTGCTACAGGACCAAAAGCAAACCGATCCCAGTTAATTCTGACAATTTCTACACAGATTTCAGTCTGGTACTCATTTTACTCAAATCAGTAACCTAAGTGTAGTCAGACTGTGTATCTAAAAAGGAAGTTTCTGTGTTCAATGTAACTTATAAAAGCACACTTTATAAACAAATCTGAAAACAACACTATGACAAAGTGCTAACAGGATTTTCTCCTAAGGAATGCTGACCTCTGTACAGCCTGACCTTGTATATTCTGCAAAGCAGAGATTACTTGGAGTTACGGCCAAGATCTAGGAGAGGTTTTAATGTTTCTGACATGTTTGTATACCAGCATGTTGTGCTTACTGAGCTTTTTTCCCCTGAAACCATAAATATCTGCTACTCTGTAAAGAAGAGAAAAAAAAAATATGACCTTCCCTAGCAAGTGTGCGGAAATGCAGCACACACTCCCATGACATACGTGGTTACGACAGGTTTAACATTTTTTTAAACATGTTTACAGTATTGGCATGTAACCAGAAGTCAGATAAATAAAGCTTACACACACTGTTTTAAGCAATTAAATATAACACTGTCTGCATACATACACTGCAAATGCATTTAAATAAACAGTTTTTTTGTAAAGCTGTACTAAATTCATCTTATTGAATATCTGCATTATTTTACTATCTAAATGTTTTCCTCAGATGTTTTTCTTGTTCAGGTTAAAAAAAAATGGAAAAAAAAAAATAAAACAATCACACAGTTTCAATGCAAGTCTCCTGCTCCAATAAAAATACACACAATAGCATTCACCAGGTACTCAGTTTGTTTTATATAGGTATATACACATACATACAAACACACACACACATATATATATATATATATTTTTTTAATACATATTTACAGTGGGCTTAACCCAGTTAACAAATGTGTCCCTTTTCAGGGGCGACCTGATAGCACTCTTTGTATCTGGTTGAGATGCTCAGAGTCACATAATAAGCACACAGTGCTGAAGGAATCACTCTGTACCCTGGACTACAGGAAGTGGCTCATTAATAGCTCACAGCCTTTATCCTCTGCACTAATCACCATGAAGTATGCAGCAATTAACTTAAGGACTGAATGATTAGGTATTCAACTCATGCCAATCTTAAGCAAAGGGATTAGACAAGTCACCTGAATGTAGGCTGAGTAAATTTAGCAACTCAGTAGAAAATTCAACCATATCCTGCAAAGAGTGGCTTTGAAGACTTTGTCTCCCTAAAATCAAGGTGCTTAGATTCCAGAGATGCTTACGTTAACTGTCAGAGGTACAGCGGTGCACCCCTTACATGGGTGATGCACAATGATGAAAGCTCCCACAGGAAAAAAAAAAAATAGACAAGTGTTCAAAGAAAAATCACACGGCAGTGATTTACTAAATAAAAGGTGACCAGACAATTCCAAATTGAAGAATGCAACTGAAGTTTAAAGTCTCATTTTATGCTTGATCAAGTGTAGGAAAACAAAAGTACTGCCACCATTTATTTTATATTTGTACATGCTTTCCCCACCCCCACCCCCCATGAGAGGGGAACCAAAGTCTTTGCACTTTTAGTCTTTGAAAGTGGTCTCCCTGCTAGCAACACAGCGTGGAGGATAAAATCCTAAATGCAGTGCAGCAGACCTAGTTTGATTAGAATGTCTAAGTCTGAGCAGTTGGATGAGGTGGGAATTAAGTAGCATTTGCTGACTCACCTACCCCAAAGGAGGGAAAGGAGCTTTCAGGTACAACTGCAGAACTCAGTGGAAAATGGATGCTTCAGCCTTACCATAAAAAGTGAGAAATGCAGCAGCATTTTGTCTGTGGATACAGATCAGCAGTGATGTCACTACATAGTGGACAGGGCAAAGGGTACAGTGCCTTGGCTAGACTCTTGAACCATTTAGCAATGTGGCTTCAGCAAGCTATACAGGGAAAATCAGATCATAGCCTAGTTAGGGATGGCAAGAAAAAATGTGCTCCGCTCATATAATCTGCAGCATCCAGGGGAAAGAAGCCATGAATAGGCAATGCTGATTCACAGATACGTGCTGTGTCCACCTCAAGAACCTACAGACAGCAGTATAAAAATGATGGCCAGTTGTTGTGATTTCCAGTGTCAAAGTTCATGGGTATGAATGGCTTTTTACACACTTAAGAGTCTAGCATAAGTTTCCGCCATACCTGATGGATGTATTCCATCTAAGTGACATTTTTCTTCATACTCTGACTAAAAAGTCTACCACCAATTGGATTCTGTCCTGAGGAAGACATTGTACAGCATTTGTAAACATACTCGCAACATAAATTTGTTTTACCCTTTGGTCATATCAATGCATGGATAGCACAGGAGGTAAGGATACACTTCTGCACATGTGAATTATAAAGTTGAAGTATGTGGGCTTGTAGTTAATGAAATGTTTACAAATCCTTTTATTATGAAATGGCCCACAAGCATCAGGAATGTTGGAGGGGAAATGCATCATGGCATTAAAGCTAACATGTTGTGAATCATACATTAACTGTGGAGGAACACAGTTACAGCCTATGAGAAAGGCAGAGTTCTTATTACAAAAAGTACTGAATAACTAATCAACAAGCAGACACCCTGAAATAGACAATGACAGTGTCATATCAATATCTGACAACGTGGAAACCTACCTTGTCAGTCTTATTCTGAGATAAGGGGCACATTTTTTTTACAATGTCACATTACTACTGTTTAATGTGGCTGTGGTAATTTATCATTATTGTCTCATCTGTGACAAGTATAAACCCACCTCCAAACCTTGCACTCCTCTCCTTGATATCAGGTAAAATTCTTATGTGCTTTTTCCTCTGCAAATACCCCTGCATTTACAGACTACTCAAATGCAAACTTTGTTTAGTTAATAGATGACATAAATACATCCAACGGTAAGCCTCCTGAATGAGTTGCACTGCTAAAACTGCAGCCTATGCCTCTGACTTTTACTACCTCTTAACTCATTCTCTCCAAAGCTCAGGAAGTTTGCATTGTATCTTTGAACGGGCAGAGTCTAAGCTTTTTCACAGAATCAAATTATGTCCTCAAATGTCAAACAAATGCTCAGATCTATAGAACTATGGGGGTAACTGAAGAATAAATGGCAAACTGTTTCATCACAAAGTTTTATAATTGCAGCATTCTTTAGGTTCTTGGTTTTAAACTGGATTTTACAAGTCACGGTAAGCACTGTAACTATTAAGTTTGAAGTATTTTGTACACAACTATACCTCAGCAACCACTCATGTTACAAATGTACTGTCAACAGCATTTTGCTCATCCGACAGCTTTCATATGCGGTTAAGGAGTTCTCTCTGTGTGTGCTATGTGGTTATCAAGATATTTAGAAGAACATGAAATTTCTGACTACATATAATATTCATTTATTTTAAGTCTTTCGGCTTTTTCCGGTTAGGGGTCACCATAGTGGAACTCCCGTTCGCTAATGATTGGCAGTGGATTTTTATTACGGTGCCGAGTTGCCAGCCTGACGCCCAACCTTCAAAGAAGCCACGCCCATTCACGCACGCACCTACCTGCATGTCTTTAACATCACTCAACCACAGGGAGGATATGCAGACTCCACACAGAAGGCGCTCCAGCCGAGAATCGAACGGGAGAACCACTTGCTGTTAGGCAACAATGCTAACCACTGCATCACAGCAGCCAAATGAATATTATATGTACAACAATTAATGCCTTTTTACTTGTATCAGAGGTCAACTATCAATGCAGTTGTGTTGGCCCCTGTGCAAGCTTTAAGATGAAATCTTTTAATACTTTGTATCAAGGTTTTGGAATTACTGATGCAAACATGAATAAGAATATTGGACACCTAGAGGTGTCAGTAGGACATAATGGCAGAGGTACCTGGAGGTGTCACTCAGCTGTAATGAGATAAAGAAATGCATTGATAAGGCTGTCATTATCTGCATCAAACATAAGAAATTTAAAAACAACCCCTGTGCTGGGATAGCCCATCAATGAAATATATTTCACAAGAGACATAAGTTACTTAATGGTTCTAAGAAGTCTCATTCCAGCTACCTTAACAGCGCAGTTAACCTAGTAAAAAAGCTTAAGGGAACAATTAGGAAGCTCAAACTTCAAATATTTATCTAGCTATGTCAAGTATAAAAAACATCTAATGATGTTTGGAGCTAGTCCACAGGAATACTGCCCACTATGACTCAAAGAAAATATCCGGACAAATTTACAGCCAATTTTTCTCAACCTACAGTTACAGACATTCCAGTTCAAGCAACCCCCTAATTACTATGAAACAAGTTCTCTCAAAAACTAAGAAAGCCTCATCCATGGGCTAGGATAACATACCAGGTTGCTGGACTATCATTCGGCCAATCCAAATCCTTAGTTAACCTCTAATCTATGCCCCTCCACTGGTTACTCTCTTAAAGCCTCAAAAACAGCCACTGTAATGCCTTTATGCAAGTGTGAACCAACCACAGACCTTGGTAACTACAAACGCATTAGTTTCATTACCGTCGTGTAGAAGCTGAGAAGCTATGAAGGATCTCAAACTTTATTAACCTGGACAATCATAATCATCTTCTTTCGGCTGTTCCCATTAGGGGTCGCCACAGCAGATCACTTGTTTCCATTTCTTCCTGTCCTCTGCATCTTGCTCTGTCACACCAACCACCTGCATGTCCTCTCTCACCACATCCATAAACCTTATCTTAGGCCTTCCTCTTTTCCTGTTACCTGGTAGCTTCATCCTTAGCATTTTTTCCCCGATATACTCGGCATCCCTCCTCAGCACATGTCCAAACCAACGTAATCTTGCCTCTCTGGCTTCATCGCCAAACCTTCCAACCTGGGCTGACCCTCATATACTTATTCCTAATCCTGTCCACCCTCGTCACACCCAGTGCAAATCTTAACATCTTTAATTCTGCCACATCCAGCTCAAACTCCTGCCTTTTTGTCAATGCCACTGTCTCCAACCCATATAACATAGCTGGTCTCACTACCCTCTTGTAGACCTTTCCTTTCACTCTTACAGGTACTAGTCTGTCACAAATCACTCCTGACACTCTTCTCCACCCACTCCATCCTGCTTTTACTCTCTTCTTCACCTCTCTTCAACACTCACCTTTACTCTCAACTATTGACCCCAAGTATTTAAACTCGTCAACCTTCGCCACCTCTACTCCTTGCACCCTCACCATTCCTCTAACCTCCCTCTCATTCACACACATATATTGTCTTATTCCTGCTGACCTTCATTCCTCTTCTCTCTAGAGCATACCTCCATCTCTCCAAGGTCTCCTCCACCTGTTCCCTACTCTCACTACAGATCACAATGTCATCTGCAAACATCATAGTCCACAGGGACTCCTGCTGATCTCGTCTGTCAACCTGTCCATCACCATTGCAAATAAGAAAGGGCTCAGAGCTGATCCTTGATGTAACCCCACCTCCACCTTAAAGGCATCTGTCACTCCATGAACTCTCTTAAATCTGGTTTTATCAATTCAGCTCATCAAAAGAAGATCCTAGCTGTTTAACCTCTATAGCTTACTTGAGAGTCATAAGGCCTTCAACAGCAATCCCCATGCAAGCATTATCAACATTCTTAAAAATCCAAACATAAATCCTTGTACTGTGCGGTGCATAGCTAAAGGGTTACTGACAGAAACCAAGTGGATAGAGTTACAGTTTACCTCAAAGAAAAAAAAAGTTACTTGGATGTGCCACAGGGTTTAATGCCTGGCCCTCATTTAATTGGCATCTTTTTTGAGACCTTCAAACAAACACATCCAGCCTATAGGTATTAAATTTTGCACACAACTATTAATTGGGTATTGTTATTTGATCTTTCACTAACTCATAACTGCTTTAACATGGGTTAGGGCAGGCTAACAACTGGTGAAAGAACAATGATCTCAAAGTAAATGTTAAAAAATGTAGTATAGTTTATTTTGGTAACCAAAATATCTTCTATACCATACAAGTGCATAGATTCATAGGTAATTACTAGGCTATTGCTCCAAAAACTTAGTCAAGTTTACCCCAAAATTACCAAAATAATGCTGACATGTGTCACTACCTCAGGGAATTTTATGGTTATCATACATGTTTGTACACATCAGGTATTCACAAGCTGCCACTGTCCATTAAGGACATAGGTGCCAAACCAGGGTAAATATGTGATTTTCCATCCAGTGATCCAAGTTACATCTGAATATGGTTAGAGATGAGCTTTTCTTCATATAGATGGAAAGCCCGTTACAAAGAAGGGGGTTAATCTTTGAGTCACATCCCTGTCCCTCCACCATGTCCTATTTAAGTCACAGACAAGGCTTAGGTACTTAGAAGAGGTATTCCTGATGCGTTTTGATTTGTGAGTGTGCAACAAAATTCATCAGTGTGGGTTCAGAGGATGCCCTGTTGACTAGACATACACTGTCATGCAACACTCTCTAGGAAAAGGAGTAGAGAGACAGGGCTTTAAGACAGTCTGCATAGGACTTGTTATTTACTCTCCGTATTCTTTTTGTGAGGAACCTCCATGGTCTGTCAAGTTATTTTGTGTGTCTGGTTATGTACATACTGAAGAGCACACTGTACTCAGAGTGGAGTACAGTGAAACAATGACCCCATGGACCTGGATGCCAAGCCCTTACTTATACACTGTGAAACGAAAACCCCTCCAAACACTGCCATAAGGCATCTAGGCAAACGTATTATTTATCATAGTAGTAGGGCGGCCGCGGTGGTGCAGCGGTTAGCGATTCCACCTTACAGCAAGAGGTCTTCTGGTTTGATCCTTGGCTGGGGTGCCTTCTGTGCAGAGTCTGCATGTCCTCCCTGTGGTCTCGTGGGCTTCCTCCGGGTGCTCAGGTTTCCTCCTACATCCCAAAGACATGCTGTGGGTGGATTGAACACACTAAATTGGCCCTAGGTGAGAGTGTGTGTGTGTGTATGCCTTCTGTGGAAGGTTGGACACCGCGCTTGCAACTAGACATCGTAAAAACTCCACTACCAATCATGAGCGGACAAGGTGATCCGCTGTGGTGACCCCTAATCGGGAAAATCCGAAAGAAGAAGATTTGTAGTAGCAGTAGTTTGGAAAGTCTTTTATCTGACTCATCTAATTTTCAAAAGGCATCTCCTCTACATCGAGAGAAGTCTCAATTTCCTTTTACTTGTACCTCATCAAACCCATAACTGAATATAATATACTTTTCTGGCACACATTTGTCTGGACATACAAGTCAGCTTGAAACACCTCACAGAAGATCAATTGCCTTATTAAAAGGGAATTAAAATACTTCTTATAATGCAGTTATTGGGAAAGCCAGATCCGTTCCGGCTAGGTGCTTTGACTCCATAGTCAGACACAGTGATGTCCCACTCACCAGACTGAACAAGGAAAAGATCACAGTAAGCTGCCTGTCAGGCGCTAGAATCCGCCACATAACACAAGCACTCAGGTCACTCCACAGCAAGTACAAGTATGACTCATTCATTGTCCATGCCGGTGTGAACGACCTGAGATGTACCTCCCTGGACTACATGAAAAGAGACATAGAGGAGCTCTCAGATTATGTAGCCCAGGCCGGTATGACCCTGACCCTGAGCAGTATCCTACCCTCACCAAGAATGATGCCACAATACAGAGACAAAATGATCAGCTTTAATAATTGGCTTAATTACTGGTGTCATTCTAAGGGGATCCAATGTCTGTCTGCCTGGGATGACATGCTTGACAAGCCACACTGCTTACAAGGGACGGCTTGCACCTGTCACCCTGGGCTTCGGATATTGGCAAAGGCTCTTGCCACCCCATAGTGCCTTTTTAGGCAAGGCTCAAATGATAAACCTACCACCCTAGAAAACAAAATGGAGAAAAACTAAGGGTAATACTGCTCAATGCCAGAAGTCTAAACCTCAAGATGCACACCCTCGAAGCCCTCCTCAGTATGGAGAACATTGATGTCTGTGCTGTGACTGAAACCTGGTTCAAGGCTCCTGAGAGCACCCCAGCACTATCAGGTTATACCTCATATCATGCGTTCCGGCCCCAAAATCCGTGCGAACCACAAAAGGAGGGAGTATCCATATTCATAAAGGATACCCACACCTCCAGGTTAGTGGCAACGCGAAGCATCGGAGACCATCCAGGTGCAATTAACCATAGGTAAAACTGCCCTACAGTTTGTAACATGCTACAGACCACCTTCTCAAACTCAGGAAACCCACACAGCCTTCCTGCAGACAATGGAGAGTATGAATGTCTCTCCAAACACCATCATATTGGGTGACTTCAACTACCCAAACATAGACTGGGAACATTACTAAAGCCCCAACACCCTAGCCCAAAGGTTCCTTGAGTTCATAAACTCAAATGCTATGGAACAACTAGTCACCATTCCCACAAGAGGAGAAAATATACTAGACCTGATCATCACAAACATGGGGACAAAATGCTCCACACTGGAAGTATATCCCTCATTGGTGAGATCAGACCATAAATTAATCTTACTGGAGATCCACATCCCACCCCACCCCAGCAAAAAGACCACAGTGAAGAACTTCTCAAAAGCAAACTTCACACATCTTAAGACTGGAGTGGTATCCTTCAAGGCCCCCGAGCCAGTGGAAACCACAACCCACGCTGCTGAAACCCTTACAAATGCCTTCTACGAGCACCTCCAGGAATGTATGGATCAAGCAATCCCTAATAAAATCAAGACCCTTTCCACCAAAGGCAGGCGCCGGGTCTGGTGGACTCCAGCCATAAACAAACTCTACAACAAGAGGAGAAAGCTACTACATGACAGAGCAAAATCCCTAAATGGGAAGGCATCTCTGATCAATATAGCAAAAAACTACGATCACTCATAAAATCATCCAAGGCCAACTTTGAGAGAAAAATCGCTAATGACACAAAAGACAATCATAAAGCCTTCTTTAGCTATGTTAGAAACCTGGGTGGAAACTCCCAGATATGCTCAGAATTAGTCCAAAATGATAAAAAATCACTGAACCCACAGACATTGCCAACATACTGGCAGACAGGTTCAGTGCAAATTCTCCCAAAAGGGAAAAATCCATCCCACCCGAAACTAGCCTCCCCAAAAACTCAAATGCCCCCGTGTGAGGTGCTCTCTCTAAAGCAAAAAACACAGCATCAATGGGACCGGACGGTGTCCCCGGCTGTGTGCTACACAAACTCAATGAGGAACTAAACCCACACATAAGGCTGCTGTTTAATCTTAGCCTTACTACAGGATACACCCAAAGAATGGCATACGGCAACTGTGGTCCCACTCCACAAAGGCGGTGCTTCTACGGACCCTGGAAATTACCGCCCCATAAGCTTGACGAGCCTTGTCTGCAAAGCTATGGAGAGGATCATAATGGAACTCATAAATAAAGACATTGGGGACCTACAGACACTGGATCCTACCCAATTTGGCTTTGTCAAGGGCAGATCCTGCCTCTTGAACTTGGTCGACTTTTTCAAACAGTCACTAAGGCCATTGATGAGGGTAAGGCAGTTCACACAGCCTACCTTGACCTAGCAAAAGCGTTGACACAATACCCCACTCGGGCATCATAGAAAAGCTCAACAGCTTAGATGTAAACCCATATGTCACAAGATGGGTTGCAAACTGGCTCAAGGACAGAACACACAGGGTTAGAGTTGCTGGTGCCATGTCAGACTCTAAGCGGTCACGGCGGTGTCCCACAGGGCTCAGTCCTGGGCCCCTCTTGTTCGAATTTATTTTTCTGAAGTGCAGGCAAACATAGGGGATTGTGGCTGACAAAATTTGCAGATGACTGCAAACTGGGCACCATAATTGACACTCCATCAGACACAGACATCCTCCAGAAAGGTCTCATAGAAATGGATAACTGGTGCCAGAGCCATGGCCTTAAGCTAAATGCCAAATAATGTATAGTCATACCCTTTGGGAAAAACAAGGTAACCCCTAATTACCACATAGGTGGTAATCCATTAAACACGGAAGAAGTTATCAGGGACCTGGGGACCCAAGTTGACAGTAACCTCTCTTTTGACACTCACATTGCCAAAGTGGTTAGGAAGACCTTCTACATTGCACACCTGATCATGAAGGGATTCACACCCAGATCAGGAGAGGTCATTGTACCCCTGTACTCTTCACTTATCAGACCAATGATTGAGTACAACGCCCCATTCGGAATGTACCTTACCCGACACCTGCAGCAGTTGGAAAGACCCCAAAAGTTCCTCACCAAAAGGATAAAGGGGCTCAAACATATGTCATACGATGCCCGACTGAAGAAACTCCAGCTCTATTCAGTCGCATACCGTCTGCTCAGAGGTGATCTGTGCCTGACATACAAGGCCATGTCCAACCCGGAATTAATGGACATGCTCCACCTCAAAAAATCTAAATCCACCAGAGCCACGAGAGCAAGAGACTTAAACCTCAACACGGATATAAATAGGATGTGCTGGAGGGACAGATTCATCACCCAGAGACTTCCTACACTATGGAACAGAATCCCAGTCCATGTGAGGCAGAGCCCCTCACTGACTCTGTTCAAGAGAAATCTTGACGAGTGGATGGGAGATCGTAGGTTTACCCCGGGAATCATCTCTGTATCAC
This sequence comes from Protopterus annectens, assembly GCF_019279795.1. Taxonomy (NCBI): domain Eukaryota; kingdom Metazoa; phylum Chordata; order Ceratodontiformes; family Protopteridae; genus Protopterus; species Protopterus annectens. Next base: position 1,754,240,243 of record NC_056743.1, read on the forward strand.
TGCTGGACAGAGGCACAGCAAACTAATGGGTATAGTATTCTCATCCTAAGGGGTGGTGAAAGCCACACACACTCTGGCTAGGCTTATAAATGCCCTAGGGCAGATAGCCTAGTATGAACCTAAGAATTTACTCAGATAATTCAGGCAGATAAAATTCAATGAACAAAACTACTGGGAAGCCAATCTCTGAAGAAACCATCACAGAGGAGAAATGTGTGCACGCATTTATTGCAGAACACACAATAAAACGTTAAGTGCGTTCAGCAACTATTGTCTTCATCAGAAAATACAGTTGTGTACACTTACCATAAATGTAGATGTTCGAATATATTCACTGTTGCAGTCATCACATTTGGGTTATCTGCCTGCAGGTAGCCCTCAGTCGGCCTGAATACCAGAGTCTTGGGATGTCTGCGTCGGATGCTGTCGCTTCTTCCATGATGTCAGGTCGTCAGGGGTATAAAACATGCAGCCAATGCCATTATATCAGTTTTTCTTGCCCCAGATGTCAGGTGCCCTCAAATAGAAAGCAATTCCATGGTATGGAACACCCTCAGCAAAATGCAAATATCCATGATATAAGATATGCCAAACAAAAAAGATAGGTAGAAGTCAAGGGGCTGAAAGGGAGGGTAACCAGGACTGCAACAGTGAATACACTCGAACATCTACATTTATGGTAAGTGTACACAACTGTACTATGTTCTTTGTGTTTCACTGTTGCAGTCATCACATTTGGGTTGATTCCCAAAGCTGAGGATGGTTGGAGGTAGTTAAGAGGCATTAGGGCTGGCAATCAGGCCCTGTAAGACTGCTGTGGCAAATCCAGCTCTGGATTTAGAAAAAATAGGTAAGTGGTAATGCATGGTGAAAGTGTGTACAGAGCTCCAAGTTGCAGCTTCCAAGATGTCCCTTGTAGGGACTCCCCTGAGAAATGCTGTGTGGAATGTGTTCTGATCCCCTGTGGTGTAGGTTTCCCATGGTGTTTGTAGCAGAAATGGATGCAGTGTGTTATCCATTTAGAAATGGTTTGCTTTGAAATGGCCTTGCCCTCTGCCCCTACAGCAAAGCTGACTAGCAGCTGGTCAGACTTCCTGTCCAGATAGAACCCGAGCTGCCTGTGCACGTCCAGGGAGTGCAGGATCCTTTCCCCTTTATTCTGAGGATTAGAGAAAAAGTTGGAAAATGAATGGATTGGTTTAAAGCCACACTAGATACCACCTTGGGCATAAATGATGGGTTAGTCTTGAGGAAAACCCTGTCCTCATGGAAGATAATGAAGGGTTCCATGGCCATAAGGGCCTGCAATTCAGACACTCTTCTTGCTGAAGTGATGGCTAGAAGTAAAGCTGTTTTCCATTAGAGGAATTTTAACTCTGCTGTGGCATAAGGTTCAAAGGGTGGAAGTGTGAGCTTTTCCAATACAAATTTAAGGTCCCAGGCAGAAGTGGGAGCTCTCCTGGGGGTCTTAAATGTTTGGCTCCTCTCAGGAACTGTTTGACCAGAGGATGAGAGAAGAGGGGTGGCTCCGTATTAAAATGAGCTGAGATGGCAGAGGCATGAATCTTAACTGAAGAGAAGGATAGGCCTTTGTGGAGCATTTCTGTTAAGTAATCTAGTACATGAGGTAAGCTGGGCACAGTTGTGTCCATTCTCTGAGACTGGCTCCAGGAACAGTATCCTTTCCACTTTTCCGAATAGGATTTTCTAGTACTAGGCCTCCTAAACTCAAGAATGACATCCAACATCTGCTTACTGAGAGTTGCTGGTGATGAATTCAGGGGAGGAACCAGACTGCTAGGTTCAGGGTCTGTAGCTGAGGGTGCAAAATCTGGCCCTCCTGCTGGGACAGCAGGGAAGGGGTCTGAGACAGGTGTCATGGAGGCACTACTGTCAGACTGCGCAAATGAGGATACCAGTGCTGGCGTGGCCAGTCTGGTGCAATCAGGATTGTCCTTGGCTTGTCCTGCTTGATCTTTAGTAGAACCTTTGAAAGGAGGGGCAGAGGGGGAAAGGCATAGATTGAGAGGCTTTCCCAGGTAAAGGACAGGGCATCCACTTTCCAAGCTTGGCTGTGGGGAGCTCTGGTGTAATATTTGCTCAATTGATAGTTCTGAGGGGAAAGCAAAGAGGTCCACCTCTGGTGCCCCCCATCTGTTCCTCAAAAGCCTGAATATTTTGGGTTCCAGTTTCCACTCGTGTGGGTCCATTACAATTCTGCTTTTGTAGTCTGCCAGTGAATTTAGTCTGCCTGGCAGGAATTGAGCTTGCAGGTGCACTTGGTTGCTCAAGGCTGTGTTCCACAGAGCCATGGCTGATCTGCAGAGTGGGTAGGAATGGGTTCCTCCCTGCTTGTTTATGTACCACATAACTGTGGTGTTGTCTGTCTTTACCAATAGTTGTCCTGGAAGAATAAGGCCTTTGAAGGCTGTCAGAGCATTCTGTACAGCTAACATTTCTTATGCAGGTGTATTTGCTTTGGGCTCCATTTGCCTTGAATGCACTGTCCTGCCATGTGAGCCCCCATGCATAGTCTGATGCATCTGTTGTTAGGGTTTGGGCGGCAAGGGGTTGAGTGAAAGGGAGTCCCTTGTTGTGGTAGCAGGCCTTTTGCCCACCAAAGGAACTCTATCCTTAGGAAAATAATGATAGGAATCATTGTTTCCAGGTCCTGAGAATGTTGACACCAGAGACTTTTTAAGTACCACTGAAGTTTTCTCATATGCAGTCTTGCATATGGAATTAGTAGAATGCAAGAGGCCATGAACCCTAGCGCTTGCAGTATTTTTCTTGCAGATAGCTGGGTTTTGGTGAACAGTAGATTGAAGTAGTTTGTCAAATAAATTTGTTTTTCTGGAGTGAGGAATGTCATCTGGGAAGTTGTGTTCAAGATTGCTCCCAGGAATACAGTCTGTTGGCTGGGTACCAGATATGATTTATTTTCGTTGATGGTGTACCCCAGTGAAGTTAGAAGTCTCTTTACAAATGCCAGGTGCTGTAGTAGCAATTCCTGACTGTCCGCCTGAATTAGGCAATTGTCAAAGTATGGGTACATTTGAATCATTCTCTGCCTGCAATATGCAATGGCTGGAGCTAGGCATTTTGCGAAAACCCTGGGCACAGTAGATAAGCCAAACAGAAGTGCAGAGAATTGATAATGCATAGAGCCTGCTCTGAAATGAAGGTATTTCCTGCAAGATTCCCTTACGGGGATATGAAGATAAGCTTCTTTTAAGTCTAGGGTTGCTAGCTTGTAGTCCCTGGCTAGCATAAGAAGCAGCTGTTGGAGAGTAAGCATTTTGAATTTTGGAACCACCAGAAAGGTGCTGAGAATTGACACAGCCAGGATAGGATGCCAAGAGTTTTCTTTTCTGGGTACCAGAAACAGTCTGGAATACAAGCCTTGTCCCCTTTGTTCTGCTGGGACAAGTTGAATAGCCTTGATACTGAGAAGAGAAAGTACTTGCTTTTGGTCCTCTGCCCACTGGTTTGGGGCGAGGTCTGGCCATCCGCTTGGGGTAGGGAGTGAGTGAAATTGGAATCTGTATCCCTTGGAAACAATGTTTAAGACCCATCTGTCCTGGGTAATGTACTCCCAGTTTTTGGCATGCAGGGCAAGTTTCCCTCCTAAAGGTGCAAGTACTTGGGCAAGGCTTGGAAGAGTTACGGATAAGACATTGTGAGATTTTACCATAGGATGGCAGCTTACTACTTTTGAAAGCCAATGCCTACTGAATCTAGGTGGCTGTACTTGTAAGAAATCTTTAACAGTTTGCATAGATTTAGCTTTTTCCTCCATCCTTTTGAGGACTTCTTCTGCTTTATTGCCAAATAGACACTCTTGGTTTAATGGTGCATCTAGTAATATTGCTTTGACATGGTCTGGCAAGGTTTGTTCGTTAAGCCAAGCATGCCTTCTAAGAACAGACCCAGTAACAGCAGCCCTGCAAGATGCTTCTAAGGCATAGAAAACACATTGCAAAGTATGTTTACCAACTTGGTTAGCAGAATGCATTAATTCTTGTAAATCGTTATGTTCTGCACAAACAGGAATCAAACATCATTTTCTGTTTGTTTAGTTCCATAATATGTTGCTGATACTTTAACATATGAAACTGGCAATTTAAAGCCCTGATGGCAAGAGTAGCAGAGGTGTATATCTTCTTACCCCATCTGTCTAAAGCCCTAGAATCCCTGTCCGAAGGGGTAGGATTTTTGGCCGTTGTGGCCTTAATGCCTTTAGGTCCCTGGGAAATGGTCTCTGGATCCGCAGCAGGATTCTTAAAGAGGAATTTGTGGGAGTCAGGTACTCTATAGTACCTGTCAGGTTTCCTGGGCGCTGGAGGCAAAGTATCAGGGGTAAGGCTGGATTCCAAGAAGACATCATCTACAATTTCCAGAACAGAAGGGATAGCTACAGGCCTATGCTGAACCAAGTTTAAACATTCCCCGAGTCTCTTTTTGGACTGAGAGTAGTCCTGGCTCTACCAGTAGAAATGCTCCCTAAGGGTATGCAGGGTTTCACCAAAAGAAAAATCTTCTGGTGGGGAAGCAGAAGGAATGGAATCCTCTGCATCAGAATCCTCATAGGTAGATAAGGGTATGTAAGGGTATGTCCTGGTAATCAGAAGGGTCAGAGTTATCAGACTCCTGATCTGAAGAATCAGAAGGAAAAATCAGTTCTTTTTTTTTTTTTTTTTTTTTTGAGGGGGAAGGCTGACTTCCCCTAATTAAAGTAATAAGGTCTTCAGCCATTCTAAGCATTTGTTTTTGTGGCATGTGGGCCTGAGAATGTGCTTTGGTCATTGGTTTTTTTGGTTTGAAACAAAGTCATCGGTTTAATATGAAATTTTGACTCTGAACCCATCCAAGGTAGAGACATCCACAGGTTCCATAGTCAAAGAAGCAACCAGACTCCAAATGGGTCTCGGTATCAGGGACTGCGAGCGTGCCTCACTGAGTACCGGGGGACTGGCGACTAGCTTAACAGTAGCGTTGTCAGTTTTGGACCTATGCGGTCTGTCTCTTTCTTTATCCTTACGTTTTTTTGGAAGATCGGTAGTCGGATGGCTTATCGAAGCCATTTTGCAATACGGAGATAGAGAGCGAAATAATTTAACGACAAAAATAGCCTGACGAATAGTTCAGGTATTGAACAAGGCACAAAACTGATAGCGAGGGACATCGTGGTCTGGGCTGAAACAGGTGACTCAGTAAGAATGAAAATCTCTGTGAGGTATTTGCTTTCCACAGGCAAGACAATTATTAATTTTTTTCTGACATCAGTTAGAACAAGAAAAAAGGATCCCCAACAGGATACTTATCTTTTAAAAGACTTCAGGCCTGAAACTCCTACCTGACATCATGAAGGAAGCGACATCATCCGACGCAGAAATCCCAAGACTCTGGTATCCAGGCCGACTGAGGGCTACCTGCAGGCAGATAACCCAAATGTGATGACTGCAACAGTGAAGCACGAAGATCATCCTAGAACATCCTGTATAACTGAACTTTTAAATACCCTCCAATCAAAACTTCCCTTAACATGGTACAGTTAAGGTAAACAGTAATAACTATACCATGTTAAAAGAACCATACAAATACATGAAAAAATATTCTAAACCTGTGAACAATCTAAAATATTTACACTTGACTCTATACTAATTTTTGGATAAAACCACTTTATAATAAAACATGACTATTTAAATTATATACGTAAGCATGAAATAAAATTTGCCATCCCAGTTCTCTGAATTCTAATTTAATGTCCCCATCACCATTAAAATCCAAAGAAACATAATCTGTAACACTGAAAAAGAACTTGTTGAACTGATGACATTCCATAGAATGTTTTGATAGGGTATTATCTCTTTTCTTGATGGAAATGGCATATTGGTGTTTATACATTCTCTTTTTTAATGCTCTATTCGTCTTCAGTATGTAAAATGAATCACAATTGAAACAACACACCATGTAAACCACATATTGGGCTTTACTCTTGCTTGGTGCTGGGATTAGCAAAATAAGAACTTTCCAAACTGTATTTGCACTGAGTGCAGCTATAACATTTGTAGGTACCCTTTCTTGCAACCACATGACCTATTTTCTCTTTCAAAATACTATTTGATGTTCTTACCATTTTTTTTATTAATGAAGCAAGTTTGTTACCTCTGATATCTAAAACCCTCTCACAGGCTTCTAAAATATTCCAGTTATGAATAGCCACTTTTATAACCACCCTGTCCAAGGGGTGCACCACTGACATAGCTGAAGACCAATCTTGTGTCATGTCATGAGTCATGCTATTTTCACAGGTTTGACTTCTTTCTTGTTGGATACTGTTCTGCACTAATTTGGTCAGGTACTCCCTATATACATATAAACCTATCTTGTAAGGCCTCTATAAGAACAGCTGTTTTTCAACATCATTAGTCAACCTTTTAAGTCTCACCAACTGCACTATAAATGATGCTTCACGTAGGATGCATACTAGAGTAATGTAAGTATGCATTACTAGAAACACTCGCAGTATATTGTAGTCTCTTTCTTGCACATCTTTGTAGACCTCCATGTCAAAGAATTCAATCTTAGACTTGTGGAATCTGTGAGAAAAATTACAAAAAAAAAAAAAAAAAAAAAAAAAAAAAAACCAGTACTGGAGTTCACATTTTCAAGAAAAATTTGAAGTCCTCTGATTTGCTCTTTCCAAATGAAAAACAAATCAGCGATAAAATGAGATTAAGAGAAGGCTTTCTTGTAACCTTCTATGAATCGGAAAAAAAAAAAAAAGTTATGTCTTACCATAACATTCCATCTGTGTTGTCGATCTTCATCTGTTCATGACTTGTGGGTTTCGGTTTGATCCTCGGAACCAATCCAGACGTTATACAGCTCACATCAGCCAAAAAAAATCTCTCAAGCTTCCACTCTACCCACAATGCCCCTCTCCACATTACCTCAGATTGAGTTTGCTATTATGCAGAAAAAAAGGATTCTCTAATATAAGACAGAAACCTTGTCCAAGGTACCCCTAACAATAAGAACCCAGGACAGGATGTCACTCCACCAGAAGTCTAAGGGAGAGGCAAGAGGGAGAGACGCAAGAATAGATGATAGACAACACACAGATGGAACGCTATGGTAAGACATAATTTCTTTATCTGATGTTGTCAATCTTAATCTATTCTTGACTTGTGGGACAGATTCCCCAGCTACCTTAGATCCTGGGTGGCCTCAAAGAAGAATATTCCTTTGAACCATAGAATGAAAGAGGCTCTCCCCCTGGAGACCATATTCAATTTGTAATGAGTACTAAAGGTATGTGGATTAGCCCACGTTGTGGCTGCGCAAATTTCTGACATGGAGGCTTTGGAATGAAAAACAGCTGATGTCACCATAGATCTGGTAGAATGTGCCTTGACTGGCAAAGGAAGCTTCATGTTAAGTTTCTCATAAATGAAAGAGATGTAATTTTTTAACTACTTGGATAGAATCACCTTGGATACTGGTTTGTCCAAAGTTTCACTGGCAAACGACAAAAATAATTGGTCTGACCATCTAAATTGTTTAGTTCTATCAAGGTAGAAACGTAATTGCCTAAATACATCCAGAAGGTGCAGGCAGTACTCACCTTTATTTAAAAAATTTGGAAAGAAACAGGCAAGTCTATAGATTGGTTGATACTGGTCTTTGACATCACTTTAGGAAGGAAAGTAAGGATCATTCTGAGTGACACTCTGTCTTTGTGAAAAACCTAAGTACGGAGCTTTGGAGCATAAAGCCTATAATTTGGAGACTCGCCTTGCCTAAGTGACAGCTATAAGGAACAATGTCTTCCAAGAAAGGAATTTTAAATCACAAGTCGCTGCGGGTTCAAATGGAGGTGAAGTAAGTGACTGTAACTCAAGAGTGAGATCCCATGGCAGAAGAGGGTCTTTGAAAGGGGGCTTCAAGCGGATTGTACCCTTTAGAAAAACCTGAAAGTCTGTGAGAAATTAAGAACCGATTCCTGATACCATTATGGAAATTTGAGACAGCTGCTAGGATAACTTTGACGGTAGAAGCAGAAGCTCCTTTACTAAAGACGGCAGTTAAAAACTCCAGAATTTTTCTACTGGTGCTGAAAACGGGTCTAGACCACTGTCAGAGGCCCAAACAGAAAATCTCTTCCATTTACTAAGATAGAGACTCCTGGTGGATGGTTTGTGGGATGCCATCAAAATGTGTCTCATGGGGGAAGGAATACTATTATGCCTGTGACTACCGGAATTGGAGAAACCAAGCTGTCAGCTTGAGAAACTGAAGACTGAGATCTACTAGTTTGTGGGGGTGGGACAACAGATCCAGACCTGGGTTCAGAATCCAAGGGTGGTGTAGTACATGAGGCCAGAGGAAGGGAAACCATATTTGTCAAGGCCAGTAGGGAACAATGAGGATCAGTTTGCTTCTCAACCGAGCAGCTTTCTGAGTAGATGGAGCAGATAAAGCCAGTGCTGGTATCGGCTCAAAGGGTTCGACAATCATCGGCTCAGGTTCCTTCGGCTCCGAGGGTCCAGTACGGCTCGGAGGAGGAGTAGACAAATCCAGTTCAATGGTCTTCGGCACAGACGAGCTGGTTTGGGCCAACAATTTGGCAAGTCCTGGTGCCTGTAAAAGCTTCTGCACTAGCCGATCCATGTCCAAATCTGAAAGGCTGACTGAAGACTTAGATGAATGCACCAAAGGTGCTGACTGGAGCAGAGGAGAAGAGGGAACCTCAGAGACCAGCTCCAATACTGAGAGCTGGCTCCGAATCAAAGGGACACTCGGTTCCGAGGTCTGTGGAACTGATGACCCTCCTTCTGAAGTTTTTGCCTTTTTTGCAACTTTGGGATCCGAAGATTTTGAAGATTTGGAGGATTTGGAAGACATGCTAATACCTTCATGGCTGCTCAACACCTCAGAAAAGGAATACTGCAGTAATCCCCTGTCAATTAGCTTCCTCCTTCTCTCCAAGAGGACTCGAAGAAAAGGAATGGCAAATGCTGCAAGTGTCTTGAAGGCGTTTAGCCCCCAGACAGTAAATACATTGAATGTGTCCGTCAGTGACAGCCATTTTCTGCCCACAATCTGGGCATTTCTTGAATCCCGATTTAGGATGGGATTTTTCCTTGCCATCCGACATAGTAAATAGTAGAAAACAAGAACCAGTATACTGAAACTAATACAGTGACGTCCTTACTTTCCTTGTAAAGACCCACACTAACTAAGGAAAGTAACTAAGCCCAAACTGGGCACTATCTATGACAGTTAAACTATAATTTTACAAATACAGGGCTAAACAGGCCCACTGAGAAAAAACCTGACTATAAGAAAATAGAGATTATTAACTCTAAATAGGGCTAAAAGGCCCACACAAAACAACTAAGCCAACAGGGCACTAACTATCAGAAACTACTGATTCTATTATTAAAATTTTTAACACTAACACTCAAACTGTCTATATGAAAATCTCCGAGAGAAAAAAGAACATTTTTTATCAAAATTTGCTATTTTTGTTTTCACAAATGGTCCGAGCTAGCTGGATCACTGAGATCTCTCTTGTCGCGGCAAACTAGATCTGAGGTAATTCCAGCAGTGCATTGTGGGATAAGGGGCTTGGTCTCGAGCTACTGGCAAACCTTGAGCTTTGCTATCGGCCGTGTCGGAGCAGAGGAGTGACTCTGAACCCATCAGTGAGAATAAACGGCGAAATTTAACAACTTCACATTTATAGTTATATTAATGGATACAGCTCATAGACAAATGGATATTTAAGCATTCTATGATTGAACAGTGTTTCATTACAATTTTCACAAGTATCATCTGAGTTACAAATGTGACATTTCTGCTTAGTCTTTTATTTCCTCTGTCAGTCAATTTCTGTCCAGTGATTCCCAATAGACCAAGTTATGTGCATTTCTTTTCATTCTTGTCTGCAACCTGCTTTCCTTGGTTTATATTTCATACATTGCACACCCAATGTGTAAACTCGTATTTTTTTCATCATGGTGTGTTGTACAGTGAGGGCTTGTGTACATCGGTGATGCTGAAGCTTTAGGCCATCAGTAATTTAACTACCAGTAGGGTCTCCCAAGGTGGACAGGTCGCAGTTGAGGTGCCAAAGACAAATCACCCATGCTGGGCAGCTGCAGAGGTTTGGAATAGTGTTGGTGGTAGTGGATCACATTCTGTGGCAATGACCGCAACATTATAATCTGCAAATAACCACCTAACAGTCTACACACATCTTGCCATGAAAACTCTATGGATGGATAGTGACATTAAAAGAAATTGCTATACAATACTGGCAGATGAAACTTTCAGGGCAAGAGATTGAAATAATAGGAGGTGAAGAAGGAGATAAAGTAGATGACAACTGGAAAAGGAGTGGTCCATACAGGGTAAAAGATACAAATGAAATGCTTTGAGGAATTACACAAGAATTTTGAATTGTAAATTATATTTAAAGAAATGTTGTTGTCTTTTGGCTTTTCCCGGTTAGGGGTTGCCACAGCGGAACTCCGGACCGCTAATGATTGGCAGTAGATTTTGACGAATGCTGAGGTGCCAGCTCGACGTTCAACCTTCAACGAAATGAACAACTGAATAAAGAAATAGGATGCAGAAAAGGGGAAATGTTACAGAAAAGATGACAGTAGAGAGACATAGTTTACCTATGTACCTGCAGCCCATACTTCAACTGTTTTTCCCTGTAGAAGTGGTGGTCTTTTTTACCACACTGTGCTAGATTAGTAGCATAAGATTTGTAGTCATTAGGAAGATACTGCACTACACTGACCTGGAATTGACTTAGCTTGATTTTCCAGTTTTCTTTTTAGCAGCTGGCCTAGTCCAGTTTTCCTGACTCACAACCTTGTATTACTTTGTGTCTATTGCCCTCCCCCACCTTGAACCTGCACACTTCCCTCCCACTCCTGCTCAATTACAGAGGTATCAAAAAATGTGACATAGAAAGGCACCACCTTTTGCCATAGCTTTTCTGCCTTGCTTCATAGGAATCCCCAGTAGTGTGCTTGCATGTAAGTACTACCTAGTATTGTTTTTGTGAATCTTACTGGTATTTTTGTAAAGTTCATCCTAAGGGGATCCTGCAGTGCTTATGTAACCACTCTACCTCCCCAAGAACTAACTTTAAATGTGTATGTACCCTACTGTAAAATAAAAATATATCCTATACCTACCACTGCTGTATATTAACCCAGCATACATTCGATAGCAGTCTACCACAGATTTTTTTTTCAAATAATTTATTTTATTTCACAAATAACAAAGCATACAAAAAAAAAAAAGAAAAACATTGTGATTGAGTAACAGAGCATTATATGCAAGTGTGAACAAGAGAACAAACAACAAAGAAATACAAAGAAATAAGCTACCTATATCCAAGAGCTAATTGAATTATATACAATATTTACAAACAAACGTGCTACCAAATAAAATCCATTGGAAAGAAAAATGCAAAGTTATGAGGGATGTCAGTGGATCTCAAGAGTATTACAAGGGGGGAGGGACCTCTACGGAGGACAAGATAATAAGCTACAAGAAGGATTACTCACAAAGAATTAGATCAAGTAAACATTTCCATAATTTTTCAAAGTAGGCTTTCTTCTTGGGACCATTTATGATGAACTTTTGGGCAGAGATACATTTCATTGCCATCTCCTTAAAACCCTTCCAACAAAGTTTAGTGCGATCCATCCAGTTTTTTTGTGATGTATAATTTGATAAGAGAACAGAGAGTGATTAGTACATGGTGTTCTAACTTTGGTAGCTTAGTGATGGGGATATGGAGAATGGCTGTTTCACAGGAAAGGGTAGATTTGTGATCGCTCATTTTCTCAAGGCGTACTTTTATAGAACACCAAAGTTTATGAGTATGATTGCAGGACCACAGAATATGAAGGAGGTCAGCTCTCGGAAAGGAACAACAAGTACAAGGAGGAGAGATTTTGGGGTCAAAACGATTAAGCACTGAGGGCGTGTAATAAGAGTTATTATTGATTATCAATTGTGTATAGATGAGTTTTTTGAAAGGGGAAAGTTCTGTGGTCATTTTTATAGCAGAAAGCTTTTGATCCTCCGTAATAAGGGTTACTTGATTGTCCCAGTAACTAGAGAAAAGGCAGTCTGAGTTATGTAGTATAGAGTTCAATAAGCTGTATGATTTTGATAGCATTTTCTCTGGACTCGAGACAGTAGAAATAATTTCACAAAGCTTGTTGATTTCCTGAGAATTGGCAGAAAAATTTGTAAATTGTGATGAAATTAGCTCTCTTAATTGCCAGTAAATGACTGTGTATTTGTTGTTGGTTTTAAGAATTAGTCGTAACTCAGAAAGAGTTTTTGCCTTGTATTTAAAAATATCCCATACTTTGATATCTTTAATAAGAGGAAAATCAGTGAGGTTAACCATTTTATTATTGATCTTGATGTTTGGATTAAGATGAAGGGGCTGGAGAAGAGGTTGAGTATTTTCGAGGTTAATGTCCTTTATCAGTTTTTGGAATAGTCTGATCTTATGTTTTAGGGTACTAGATCATTTGGAATTGTTAATGGCAGTAGGGGATAAAAAAGGGAGAGCTTTCGGGTTAATTTTGTTAGTAACAATGTGGTGGTGCCATATTTTCATCCAGGATGGGGACAAAGTATGAGCTTCGCAGTTGAGATTTGAAATAGTCAAGATTCTATTAGAACAGATAATTATGTAGTAGAGCTGGAGGTTTGGAAGGCATAGCCCACCTTTCGCCTTAGGGTAAGCTAGCTTGGAGTAAGAAGTCCTAACTGCTTTGGGGAACCAAATGAATTTGGCTAATTCTTTATTAATTTTGGAGACTAGATTATTGGAAACAATCAGATTTGATGCGTTAAACTGGTAGAGGAGTCTGGGCAAAACATTCATTTTCACTATAGCGACCTTGGATAAAAATGGCAGATTCATGAGTTTCCATCTGTGGAGGTCTTGACTTATTTTAGACGAAGTTCTAAGTAAATTATTTTGAAGCATGGAGGATTGATTGTGCTTGAAGTGTATTCTGAGGTATTTAAGGTGGTAAGTTGTTTGAAAGGGAGAGTCCGGAAAGAAGTTAGATTTATGAGCATCAGGATTAACTGGAAAAATGTGTGATTTCTTATGATTGATCTGATAATCTGATGCCTTAGAGAAGTTATTGATAGCGTTTATGATTTAACACAGGTCTGTATTGGGATATTGGAAATAAAGATTAAGGTAGTCAGCAAAAGCAGAGAGCATTGTATTAGTATTTAAGACTTTGGGAATTGAGTGATAGGTATTTTGGGCAATAAATAGGAAAAAGGGCTCAATGAAAATATTACAGAGAAAGGGGGAAATTGGACATCCTTGTCTTGTTCCGTTCGTAATCATAATTAGGCTGGAATTTTTTTGTTTACATGTAAGTAAGAATAGGATTTTTTACATAGTAGTCTAATCATATCGGAGAAAGCTTTAGGTATACTAAAATGGGATAAGGCTGAGAATAAAAAGTCCCAGTTTACTCTGTCAAATGCTTTGGAAGCATCTAACGTTAAGGCATAAATCGGATTTTTATCTTTTTTTGTAAACTGTATTAGGGAATCAAGAGTTAAAGTACTGTCTCAAGTGTGTCTGACTCATAAAACCTGCTCGGTCAGGGGATATTAAGGAGGGCATGATTTTTTTAAGTCTGTTGGCTAAGATAGAGGAGAATAGTTTTATATCAACGTTTATTAATGAAATAGGTCTGTAGTTGTGGGGATCAGCTCTGTCTTGCTTGTTTTTTTAATATCAAGATTGTTTTCGAATTGTTCCAATGTAAGTCAGTAATCCCATTGTTTATAATGAAATTGAAGACCTTTAAAAGAATGGAGGAAATTGTTAGATTAAAGACTCTAAAGAAATTGGTGGTGAAGCCGTCAGGACCAGGGGATTTGCCTTGTTTGAGGTTATTAATAACATTTTGAATCTCTTGGAACTCCAGCGGCGCAGATAGCAAAGATTTCTGGTTGTCATTCAGGGAGGGAAAGTTGATAGAATTCAAAAATGTCTCCAAGTGAGACTTAGGGGTGTTAAGTTTCCTTCCTACCATAAACGTCTGAGTAGAGAGAATGGAACAATTGGATTATTTCAGTGTCCAATTTATACATTTTATTTTGGTAATGTAGGATAGAAATTCTGGGAGCAGACTGATTGTTTTTTACTATTCTTGCAAGAGTTCTAGAGGGGGTTTGCACCCATTCAGAGTAGGTTGCAATAAGTTTTTGTTCTTGCAGGGAATAATTTTGTGTATGGAGTTCTAGTAACTCTTTTTGAGTAGTATTAATCAACTTGTCTATCTTCGGGTCTGGACCTATTCTCTGTTTCTTTTCTAATATAGATAGCCTAGTATCTACCTATGAACCTATCTGCCCTAGGGCATTTATAAGCCTAGCCGGAGTGTATTTGGCTTCCGCCTCCCTATTAGATTAGCCTACTGTGCCTCTGTAAAGTAGGTCACAGAAGGTACCCTTTTAAGATTAGTTTACTGTGCCTCTGTCTAGCAGGGACACAGGAGAAATCCCAGGGGTGAATTTGCGATTTCCCATCCACGCGTCCAAATTTCGCTTGAAGAGGGTCAGCGAGGGGCTATGTCTAACATGAATTGGGATTCTATTCCAGAGTGAGGGGAGCCTCTGGGAAATGAATCTGTCCCTCCAGCATGTCCTATTTATTTTTGTGCTGAGGGTTAGGTCTCTGGAGCATGTGGCTCTAAGGGATTTGGATTTTTTGAGGTGGAGCATGTCCATTAATTCTGGGTTTGACATGGCTTTGTACGTCAGGCATAGATCGCCTCTGAGTAGCGCAGCAACTGAGTAGAGCTGGAGTTTCTTTAGTCGAGCTGCATAGGGCATCTGTTTGTAGCCCATGATCCTCTTGGTGAGGTACTTTTGGGGTCTCTCCAGTTGCTGCAGGTGTCGGGTAAGGTACATCCCAAAAGGGGCATTGTATTCAATTATGGGCCTGATGAGTGATGAGTAGAGGGGCACAATGACCTCTCTTGATCTAGATGCGAACCCTTTCATGATAAGGTGGGCTATATTTATTTTATTTATTTATTTTATTTATTTATTTTATTTATCATTTGTTGACCGGGAAAGTCCGCCTAGGTTCCACAGAGCCTGTTTTCAGCGGAGGCCCGGGGAGAAATGCTCCAGAAATGCTATATAGAAGGTCTTTCTAACCACTTTGGCAACGTGATTATCAAAGGAGAGATTACTATCTACGTTGGTCCCCAAATCTCTAATTACTTCTTCCGTACTTAATGGATTACCACCTATGTGGTAATTTGTGGGCACCTTGTTTTTCCCAAAGGGGATGACTATGCACTTTTTAGCATTTAGCTTGAGGCCGTAGCTCTGGCACAAAGCATCCGTCTCTGTGAGACCCTTTTGGAGGATGCTTGTGTCAGCTGGAGATTCGATTATGACCCCCAATTTGCAGTCATCTGCAAACTTTGTCAGCCATAATCCCTTCATGTTAGCCTGAACCTCAGAGATAAGTTTAAAATCAGATTAGTTTCTTTCTCTTTGTTAAGTTTTTTAAAGGAGGAGGCCTTATTGATCAAAAAACCTCTCAGTCTGGCTTTGCAGGCTGCCCATTGAATATCAGGAGGAATTTGGGAGGTCTTAAGACTGATGTCGAAGTCTGCTAAGATGACATTAATTTCTTTTATTATATCTTTGTTACACAATAAATTATTGTTTAGGATCCAGTTAGCATATAAGGGAGCTGAAGGCGTGAACATAATTTTGAGGGAGATCCTTGCGTGATCTGAAAGGAATCTGGGTTCTGCACAGAAGCTAATCTTAAACTTTGACATGGGGTCAGAAATTAAAAAGAAGTCTAAACGTGACCACGAATTATAGCATTTTGAGAGTATGTGTAGATTTTTTCTTTAGTCGAGATGTCACTAAATGAGATAGGATCAATGAGGTTGAAGTCTGATAGTTCCCCCGAGGGCTACAGAGGCTTGGAAGTTGTACAAGGTAGAGCTACTGGTGCGATCTAAGCAGGGATCTATTACTGCATTCCAATCACCACCTATTATGAACATGTAGTTTTGGAATGAGCAAAGAATATTGCAAATTTCCAATATAAAGACTTGTTGTTGAGAGCATGGTCCATAGATATTTAGAAAGAGAACTGGTTTGGAGAAGCACGGGAGCAAAGATGTAAAATAGCACCATCTACCAATTTTGTCCGATTTAACATAATTAATTACCCCCTGAAATTCTTTCTTAATTATAATGGCCACGCCCTTTGAGGTGGAGCTATCCCCTGCAGCTATGATAGATCTAATCCATTTTCTGTTGGTTTCTTTCTCTCATCCTTCATTGAGCATGTGTGTTTCCTGTAAAAAACAGATATTAGCCTGGGATTTAAAAACAAGGTGAAGTAACAACTTTTTCTTAGCTCTGTTTTGTAGACCCCTTATGTTCCAAGAATCAATAGACCAAATCATGTTCACTGAATCATGAAAGTTAAAGGGTACGGTATTTGATTGAATATTTTAATCAGACAGGGTGACAATAACATGTAAGGGAAGAAGATGGCAAGTAAAGTTGAGTAATCAGGGAGGGCAGAGATCCACATCAATCTTTCAACTTCAAGATATTTACTAACAACAGTAAAGGTAGCACAGTACTCCTTCTGACTTAACCCGGTGCCTACCCACCCAGAACCCCTAGGTGAAGAAGCACAATACCAAACAAATGGTAAGAACAACATTGCTATACACATGTACACAAAAATGCTCATCTAAAAATCAACCATCCTTGAGCACTACTACAATGCACTAACGGGCGTCCATAAAAGGATAGAGATCAAGACAAGTGGGGAAAAATACAGGAAATCATAAAGTTGTTAGGAGGAGAGACAGTAAACTAGTTGTTAGTTAAATCTCTTTAATTATAATTACCCAAGTATTATAACTAGGGGGGAGAGTAATATAGGTGGAAAATCATCATCTGGACATATAAGGAAGAAACTAAGAGACGAAGTCCAGACAAATATACTCATGTAAGTAACCATGCTATATAAAGAGAAAAATATAGAGTTAGAGAAGTGAGTAGTGTAGAATTGTAAATATAAAAATAAAGGGAAGAGGGAGAGAGGAAGGAAGGGGATGATAAAGGAGAAAGTACAGTTTTGTACCTACCATAAATGTAGATGTCCGATTGGTATGCATCTGCAGTCATCACATATGGGTTGTCCTGCCTCAGGCAGCCCTTCGGTCGGCCGGATTCCAAAGTCTGGGTCTGGCCTCAGCTGAAGTCGCACTTTCCCCAACGTCAGAGCGTCTGGGGTATAAAAGCATCAGCCGACGCCATTTTCCTCAGTTTTTCTTGCCCCAGATGCCAGGTGCCCTCTAAGGAAGGCTAAAATTTGGAGATATGCATTGTAAAAACAAATCCAAACATGCACAGTACTATAAAAACAAATACACCATAATAGATCCCCCCAGCTAGCTATAAGAGGGGTAAGTACCCAAGAAGTATACCACAGAGGGGAAGGAGGGAGGGTAAACCTGACTGCAGATGCA
Organism: Protopterus annectens; assembly: GCF_019279795.1. NCBI lineage: Eukaryota > Metazoa > Chordata > Ceratodontiformes > Protopteridae > Protopterus > Protopterus annectens. The sequence goes on from NC_056743.1 coordinate 1,754,257,858, forward strand.
TACCTATCGGACATCTACATTTATGGTAGGTACAAAACTGTACTATGTCCTTCAAGGATGCATCTGCAGTCATCACATATGGGTAGAATACCATAGCCAATCTGGGGGTGGAGGTACTAAGTAAAGGATGGTGTAGCTAAGATACCCTGCAGGACTGCCGTAGCAAAGTCTGCTCTGGATCTGGAGTATAAAGGTAAATTGTAATGCTTGGCAAATGTATGCATGGAGCTCCATGTAGCAGCTTCTAAAATGTCCTTGGTAGCCACCCCTCTTAGGAAGGCTGTGGTGGTGGCTGTGGCTCTCGTGGAATGAGGTCTAATGTCAGCTGGCACAGTTTTCCATGAAAGGAGTAACAAAAACGAATGCAATTTCCTATCCATTTTGAAATTGTCTGTTTGGAAATTGCTTTTCCTTGTGCCCCAGCAGCATATGCTACAAACAGCTGGTCAGTCTTTCTGTAACTTTTAGTTCTGTTCAAGTAGTAGCGCAACTGTCTGTGTATGTCCAGGGTGTGCAGAAGTTTCTCCCCTTTATTTTGTGGTTGTGGGAAGAATGTAGGCAAGTGAATAGCTTGGTTCAAAGATACCCTGGATACCACCTTTGGCATAAATGTAGGACTGGTTCTCAATGAAACTCTGTCCTGATGAAAGATAAGAAATGGCTGTACTACCATTAGAGCTTGTAACTCAGATACTCTTCTTGCTGAGGTTATGGCCAGAAGGAAGGCAGTTTTCCAAGACAGAAACTGTAGATCTGCAGATGCTGCTGGTTCAAAGGGAGGAAGTGTTAGTTTTTCCAACACAAAGTTAAGGTCCCAAGTAGGTAGAGGTGGTTTCCTTGGAGGATTGATGTTTTTGATTCCTCTTAGAAACTGTCTCAGGAGAGGATGAGAGAAGACAGGTGGATTAACATTGTATCCTGCTGAAATTGCTGAGGCATGTATCTTAATGGAAGAGTAAGACAGGCCGTTGTGGAACAATTCTGCCAAATATTCCAGTATATGTGCCATGTTCATCACTGTCACATCTAGGCCCTTTGTTGTGTTCCAAGTGTGAAATCTTCTCCATTTTGCTGAATATGCCTTCCTTGTGGAAGGCCATCGAGCTTCCATAATAATATCCTTCACTCTCTGGGATAGCTTATCCTGAGGAGGAGTCATGGTATTTTCCAGGCAGTTAGCTGCAAGGTTTTCAGGTTGGAATGCAGAGTCTTGAAATTGTGCTGCGTCAGTAGAAGTGGCCATAGGGGAGAGGCCACGGTTTCGTCTGTGACATGCTCTTTAACAGTGGGTACCAGTGCTGTCTTGGCCAGTTTGGAGCTATCAGAATCACTCTGGGCTGCTCTGTCCTGATCTTCAGTAAGACCTTGGTCATTAATGGGAGACGTGGAAAAGCAAACACTGTTAGAGCTTTCCAGCTGAAAGAGAGAGCGTCCACTTTCCATGCTTGTGGGTGGTATGTCCTTGAGCAGAATTTCTTCAGTTGATGATTGTGGGGGGAGGCGAACAGATCTATTTCCAGCTTTCCCCATGATTGTGTTATGAGTACGAAGATGTCTGGGTGCAGCATCCATTTGTGAGCATCCATGATATTTCTGCTTAAGCTGTCTGCCAGTATATTGTCTTTCCCTGGCACGAACTGGGACTGCAGCTGTATATTGAGTTTCAAGGAAAGTTCCCATAGATTCATTGCCAGTCTGCAAAGAGGGTAGGAATGGGTGCCTCCTTGCTTGTTTATGTACCACATAACTGTGGTGTTGTCTGTCCTTATGAGTAGGTGGCCTTGATGAAGAAAAAGTTTGAAGGCCTCGATTGCTTGTATCACTGCCAGCATTTCCTTTTGGTTTATGTGCATGCGCAGCTCTCTTTGTGACCATAGCCCTTGGATACATCTGCCCTCCATGTGTGCTCCCCAACCTTGGTCTGAAGCGTCTGTAGTGATGGTTTGGTTGGCTCTTGGCTTGCTGAAGGGCAACCCGCTGTTCGACTGGCAGGCTTGAGCCCACCACAGAAATTCCTTTTGGAGGCATGGAATGAGTGGGATCAAAGTTTCTAAGCTGTGACTGTGCTGAGTCCATAAACTCCTTAGGTACCATTGTAATTTTCTCATATGCAGCCTTGCTTGTGGGATCAGAAGAATGCAATATGCCATGTTACCCAGGGCCTGCAGGATTTTCCTTGCAGTCAGCTGAGTTTGTCTTGTCAGATTCTTGAAGTAATCCGGTAGTTGTTTTTGTTTTTCTTCTGTGAGAAAGGCCATTTGGGTGGTTGTGTCTAGATCCGCACCCAGAAAAGTTATTCTTTGGGATGGAACAAGTCTTGATTTGTGGATGTTGACTGTATATCCCAAGGCCTGCAGTAGGTGGATGGCATAATCCAAGTCCTTTAACAAAGTTTGCTTGCTGTCTGCTTGTATAAGGCAGTCGTCCAGATATGGGTAGATTTGAATCCCCTGAAGTTTGCAGTGCGCAATTACTGATGCCAGGCATTTCGTGAATACTCCGGGTGCAGTAGATAAGCCAAAGGGCAATGCTGAGAATTGATAATGCTCTGACCCTGCAAGAAATCTGAGGTGTCTTCTGCAACTTTGTCTGATAGGGACATGCAGGTATGCCTCCTTGAGGTCTAGAGTCACCAGCCAAGACCCCTTGCCCAGCATGGGAAGGAGTTGCTGAAGAGTCAGCATTTTGAATTTTGGCACAATGAGGTAAGTATTCAGTGCGGACAAGTCGAGAATAGGCCTCCATTGATGTTCTTTTCTTGGAACAAGGAATAATCTGGAGTAAAATCCTTGGCCTTGTTCTGAAAGAGGTACCTTTTCTATAGCTTTCATTTGTATTAAGTTGGAAATTTGTTTCAAAGCCTCTGCCCTCTGATTTGGTGGCAGGTCTGGCATGCCTTTTCTTTTTGGCAATGTGTGGAAATGGAACCTGTATCCTTTGTCTCTTATTTGCAGTGTCCATGTGTCCCTTGTAATGCTGTGCCAATTTTTTGAAAATAAAGAAAGCTTTCCGCCCAAAGGTGCTTCTAATTGAGCCCTGGTCGGCGGAGTCAAAACAAAGTCATTGAGTCTGTCCTGATGTAGCAGTTGTAGTTCCTGCACTACCTCTCTGATTGGGAGGCTGCCATTGACGGCCTCTGTAGGAGCCTCTAGCTTGCCCTCTACCTCTGGCACGCCTATTCCTGCCTCTCTGAGATCTGTCTGAGTCCGGAAAGGACCAATTCTTAGTAGGCCAATTTCTGCTGAATCTCGGTGGTTGGACTTGCAGAAAGTCTTTGACTGTTTGCACAGATTTTGCCTTTTCTTCAAATTTCTTTAAGATCTCTTGAGCCATGGAACCAAATAATTTTTGCTTTTCGATAGGAGCATCCAAAAGCTTAGCTTTAACATGGTCTGGCAGAGATTGTTCCTTCAGCCAGGTATGCCTACGTATGACTGCACCTGTCATAGATGACCTACATGAAGCTTCCAATGCATCATAACCACACTGCAAGAAATGGTTACTAACCTGCTGGGAGTTATGTACCAGATCCTGAAGGGATTTGCGATCAAGGGGTTCAGAAGAAGACAGTTTCTTATGCAATTCATCTAACGAATACTCTTGGTACTGTATCATATGAAATTGACAATTTAATGCCCTCATGGAAAGAGTTGCAGAAGTATACACTTTCTTACCCCATCTCTCTAAAGCTCTGGACTCCCTCTCAGAGGGTAGAAGATTCCTAGCAGTGGCAGCTGCAACCCCTTTTGGGCCCTGGGAAATAGTTTCTGGATCAGCAGAGTGGGCCTTATACAGGTGTAGATGTGAGTCCGGGACCCTGTAGTACCTATCAGGTTTGATGAGCCGGAGGGAGAGAGTCAGGGGCTGTACTAGCATCAGAGTACACATCATCAATAACATTCAAAACAGGAGGTATAGCTAAAGGCCTATGCTGAGGTAAATGTAAAAAGGTCCTTAATCTCTTTCTAGAATCAGAGAATTCCTGACCCTGCCATTGAAAATGTTCTCTCATAGAGTGTAATGTCTCTCCAAAGGAAAACTCTTCAGGAGGGGAGGCAGAGGGAATAGATTCTTCAGCATCAGAATCCTCGCAGGCCGAATAAGCCTCCTCCTGGTGGTCTGACAGAGTGGACTCATCTGAGGAGTGGGGGTCAGAGGGCTCAACCCTGGGCCTTTTGTCTGGAGGTGGTTGAGAGCCCCTGTCCGGATGAGGTTGAGAACCTCTAATTAAGGAGATAAGATTCTCTGCTAGGCTAAGAATCTGTGAGCCAGTAGAAGGTCTCTGAGAGGTAACCTTGGGAGGCAAAGCTTTAGTAAGTTTAGCAGCTTTAGCCCTAGAGAAAGCCTTAATGGACATGGATGCAGGAGGTCTGGCTGCACCACGTGCAGGAGTAGACGTCTAAAGGAATGGTGTCGGAAGGTTCCTGGACACCAGTTTCAGAAGGTAATTCAATAACAGACTCGGCCGGGGCCTCCGGGGCCGAGGTAGTCAGTTGTGCGGTTTCGGTAATCGGAAGTACCAAGGACTCTGTTTCAGCCGAGACCGAGACACTCGCGGTAGGCCTGACCGTGGTTTCAGCCGAAACCGCGGCCCGCGTGTGTCTGTCCTTGTCCTTCCGTTTCTTAACTAAACGCGAAGTCGGAGTGTCCGACGGCATCTTGTAAGCAAAACTAGCCCCAAGAATTCCTCTGCAAACTCCGACCAACGTCTAAGAGTTCGTCAGTTGAAGGAAGCACAGGCTGAACAGGCCGAGACGTCGTGGTCTGGGCCTAGGCAGGGGAGGCAGTAAGACTGGAAATCCTTATGAGGTATTTGTTTCCCACAAGTTAAACAATTATTAACTTTATCTGACATCGGCTGAGGCAAGAAAGAGTCCCCAACGGGGTACTTAGCTTTTTCGAAGTCTTCGGTAGCTGAATCACAGGAGCTGGCAGACCAGCACTTGCGAACTGCTTCTGCTTCGGGCACCACACGGCAAGAAAGACTGAGGAAAATGGCGTCGGCTGATGCTTTTATACCCCAGATGCTCTGACGTCGGGGAAAGTGCGACATCAGCCGAGGCCAGACCCAGACTTTGGAATCCGGCCGACTGAAGGGCTGCCTGAGGCAGGACAACCCATATGTGATGACTGCAGATGCATCCTTGAAGGACATCAAGTAAGAGCAATATACACAAAATAGGTATTATGAATAGTCATCATGACTAAAAAAATATTGAGTCACTAGTAGACAAGTAAATTTCATGACCTTTGTATCAGAAGAAGAGGGACAGTTTGAGTGACTGTTTACATACGTGACATCAGTGTATTCCATGTATGACCGATATAAAATTGGACTTAAAATCAAGATATATCTCAAATACATAAACAATCCCACTAATTTCAACTATAATGAACAAAATCTTACAGTTAATGAGAGGAGAATATATGTACTAAATTACAAATAGTTTAAAGGTGAAAGTGAGTAACAATCCGAGTAATGAAACAGTCAAACAGTCCATAAAAAACAGCTGTTGTAACAACTTCTGGTACAAGTAGGAACAGTGTTGATGAAAACATAGCACTGAGGCTCGACGACCAGGAGTAAGTTGTTGTTAGATGGCTGAATTAGCTGTTGCGAAGACACCAGATCTTGAAGATATGTGGACTGGGAAAAATGCTGATCAGAACAGAATAACAGGAATATCCAACCAGTTGTATAATAATCTTGTAGGCTGGGATAATTATAGTACGTAGGTACATGACCGACAGTTTGCAAGTGGCTGCATTTAACATGAAAGAAGCGTAAAATGACTGAGGTGGCCCACACTGAGCAAGTTGTTGAAAATCTCCCTGAAGTATTTCCAACACTCCACGGCTAAAGGAACCCATCAACTTAGAGGTAAAGCTTGCATAAAAAAAAAAATTGCTTAAAAGCCTATGAAACCAACAACTGCAATGCTTATGATTCTATACATGCTCTGTGTATGAATAATTTGTGATCCTGAATAAGACAAATTGCAGGATCTGTTGCAGAATGACACCTGCTACATATTAAGTTCCCGTATGTAGATTATTACACATACCCCTTCTATCTACTACTAAAGAACTTTGCTGATTGTATTTCTTAACAACTGATTATTACATTAATCTATGTCCACACTCAATATACCATTACTTACAATTTACGGTCAAAGCAACGAAATACGTCACAACCTTGTTTAATTTGTATTTAAGTGTCACAACCTTGTATAAGGACTTAGATAAACTCTTACTATGTCCTAAACCTAAAGACACAAGCTCAGCCTTAGACAACTATTATCACTACTTATGTATACTAAAAAGTAAATGTAACCAGGATGGAAATATTATAAATAATGTGGTAAAAAAAAAAAAAAAAAAAAAAAAAAATATATATATATATATATATATATATATATATATATATATATATATATATGACCTATGTATGAGAATATTGGAGTTTGTAACCCCAGCTCTCCACTTAGGAAAAGTAACTGACCCAGTTAAGCTTACCCAGTCAGCAAAGGCAAATGGCTAAAAAATCAACCAAAACCATAAAACTTCACTATTTATAATAGCAAATAAGGAAAGCCATTAATTAAGTATATCAAAGGCTATTCTGTATTATGATTGTGAATGAATCATTGTTGCTAAATAGAGTAGACTTTTTCAAATACTATCTAAACTGAAATTACCCAAAAAAAAATCTTTAGAGAAACCTCTAAGATATAAACAGTAAGGTGATAATAACCAAACTGACCAAAGGGTTAACTGATAGGTATTATATAGATCGAGAAAATTACTTACATTTCCCCTGGGGCCCAATTTTCTCTTAAAATTGCAAAGTTCCCAAGGAAAAAAAAGGGAGTGGGGGAAACCCCCCCTTCAAAAAACCCGGGGGTTTTTCTTAAAAATTTTTTTTCCCCTTTGCCCCTTTTTTTTTAAGAAACCGCTTGAACAAAGGATCACGAAAACAATGGTGGGTCACAATCATAGTGAGCTGAAATTGCTGCAGCATGAATCTTAATGGAAGAGAAGGACAAACCTTTGTCCAATAACTCAGTAAGATATTGAAGAGCCACACTCAAATTAGGCTCAGAAATCTCCAAATTCTTTGCTGTACTCCAAAATAAAAATCTCTTCCATTTTCTGCGTACACTTTCCTTGTACTAGGTCTTCTAGCTTCCATAATCACCTTTAAAACTTGTTGAGGAAGTTGAGACCTGCTGTGTTTCAACACAGAATATGCCAGGCTGTTAGATGAAAAGAGTGAAGCTTGACATTGAGCAGATGACCGTCCTTCTGAGATAACAGATGAGGAATCAAAGGTAAAGGCCATGGAGGCTTCCTTACCAGACTCCTTAGTAGTGGGTACCAGTGTTGCCGAGGCCAATCTGGAGCTATCAAAATCATCCGTGGCTTGTCTTGTCTGACTTTTAATAGCACCTTTGGAAGAAGAGGCAGAGGTGGAAAGGCATACACATGAAGGTTTTTCCAACTGAAAGACAGAGCATCCACTTTCCAAGCTGTGTGATGAAACCCTTTGTGCAAAACTTTGGCAGCTGGTGGTTTAGTGGAGAAGCGAACAGATCTATGTCTGGAGTTCCCCATGACACTGTCAATTTCTGAAATACATGAAGATCCAGTTTCCACTCGTGGGGATCCATGATTTGTCTGTAACACATCTGCTAAGGAGTTCTGTGCCCGGCAGAAACCTTGCCTGAAGAGTTAGTTGCAAGCTTAGCGTAGTCTCCCATAAAATCATTGCTTGCCTGCATAGAGGATAAGAATGTGTTCCCCTTGCTTGTTGATGTACCACATGACAGTTGTGTTGTCTGTTAGAATCAACACCTGCCCTGGAAGAAGTAACTCCTTGAAAGCCATTAATGCAAACTGGACTGCTAACATCTCCTTCATGTAGATATGTAGATGCTGTAGTCTGGCAGGCCACTTGTCTTGTATCCACTTTCCATTTAGATGAGCTCCCCAAGCAATGTCCGAGGCATCTGTCGTTAAAATCTGACTCGCCTCTGGCCGGGTCACAGAGAGTCCTTGTTTAGGTGACATTCCTGAGCCCACCACAAAAATTCTTTTGAAGGCAAGGTATTATTTGAATGACAGTGTCCAAATCCTGGCAGTGCTGTGTCCATACATTTTGAGATACCATTGTAGCTTCCTCATATGCAGTTTGGCATTGGGAAGCACCAGAATACAAGATGCCATGAACCCTAATGCTTGAAGGACTGTCCTTGCAGTCAGCACGGACTGATGAGATAGTTGATGGAAGTAAAGTGATAGACTCTTTTGTTTGTCCGGGGTTAAAAGGCCATCTGGGCTGCTGTATTCAGTCTCACACCCAGAAAGCACATGTCTTGAGAGGGTACTAGACTGGACTTTATTTCGCTCACAGAATACCCTAGGCATCTTAGCACTGCTATAACATATTCCAGATGCTGTAGAAGGTCTTCCTTTTCTTGAGCCAGAATCAGGCAGTCGCCCAAGTAAGGATAGATTTGAATTCCTTTTAGCCTGAAGTAAGCTATCACTGGAGCCAGAACCTTTGTGAATACTCTGGGCAGTAGATAAGCCAAAGGGCAATGCAGAGAACTGATAATGAGAATTTCCAGCTCGAAACGCAGATACTTCCTGCAACTTAGTCTTATAGGCACATGAAGGTAAGCTTCCTTGAGATCTAAAGTTACCATCCAGTGATCTTTGCCCAGCAGAGGTAAAAGCTGTTGTAACGCCAACATCTTGAACTTGGGAATGTCCAGATAAGTGTTGAGGATAGATAAATCCAAAATTGGTCTCCACGTGTTCCCCTTCTTTGGTACTAGGAACAGGCGAGAATAAAATCCTAGGCCCTTTCTGATACAGGGACTGGCTGAATGGCCCCTATTTGGAGTAACAGAGAAATTTCCTTGTGAGCCTCTTTCCTTTGTGGAGGAGGAACATCTGGCATGCCTTTGAAAGGGGCCAATGTATGGAAATAAAACCTGTAACCGTGGTGAATGATATCCAACACCCATCTGTCTTGAGTAATTAAATCCCAATTTCCTTTGAAAAGAGACAGTCTTCCTCCCAAAGGAGCTGCCAGACGAGAATCTACTGGCAGCTGAAAAGGCAGGTCATTGGGTCTGTTTACGAAAGGACTGAGCCCTGCCCTCACCAGAAGGCTGAGCAGGTGAACTCCCTGTTCTAGGCCTAAAGAACCTTGAGCTCTGCCGCTACCACGTCTAGACCTACCCCTAGACTGGGAATCATAAGCAGGATATGTCCATCCCTTAGTAGGCCAATTTCTACTAAACTCGGTGGCTGCACCTGCAAAAATCTTTAACAGTTTGCATAGACTTAGCTTTGTCCTCCATTTTCTTTAAAACTGCTTCCACAGGCGAACCAAACAACACATCAGACTGTAAAGGAGCATCCAAAATCCTTGTCTTAACATGCTCAGCTAAATTCTGATCCCTCAACCAGGCATGCCTCGAAGAACAGAACTAGTGGCAGCCACCCTCGAGGAGGCCTGTACAGCATCAAAACCACATTGCAAAGAATGCTTACCCACTTGTTCAGACACATGAACTAAATCCAGCAACTCTTTACACTCAATACCTTCCGCCAAAGCATCCACCTTAGATTTCAGTTGTGAAAGGAGATAATTTTGATATTTAAGCATGTGAAACTGACAATTCAACGCCCTCATGGCTAAAGTGGAAGAAGTATACACTTTCTTTCCCCATCTATCCAAAGCCCTTGCCTCTATCAGTGGGAACAGGGTTTTAACCACAGAGGCCTTAACACCTTTAGGTCCCTGAGAAACAGTTTCCGGGTCTGCCCTAGGACTCTTAAAAAGATACTTATGAGCTTCAGGCACCCTATAGTACCTATCAGGTTTAACAGGAGCAGGAGGCAAAGAATCAGGGTTCAGGAAGCCTCTGCAAAAACATCTTCCACCACATTCAACACAGGAGGTATAGCTAAGGGCCTATGCTGGGGCAAAGACAAGAATTCCCTAAGCCTTTTCCTGGAATCAGAGTAATCCTGGCCTTCCCATTTAAAGTGCTCCCTCATGGAATGCAGAGTCTCTGAAAATGAGAAATCCTCAGGAGGAGAAGCTGTAGGAGTGGAATCATCCACATCAGAATCAGAATAAGGAGGATACTCCTGCAAATCTTCCGCAGAAGACTCAGAAGCCTCTGAACACTGTTCAAAACTATCAAACTCCGGTTCCACCCTAGGCCTCTTATCAGGAGGGGGCATAGAACCTCTAATCATAGTAATCAAATCTTCTGCCATTTTAAGCATATGTTTCTTAGGCACAGAACCTGAAATGCTAGGAGAAGCCCCCACTGAAGCTGAACTTGGCCTACCTCTCAAAGAAGTTTTGGCAACAGAAGGAGGCTCTAACTACCTTGGGAAGAGAGGGAAGAACAGTTACCTGAGAAGCCCCCTCAGCCTGGCCTACCTCCTGAGAAGGCACATCCTGTAACAGTAAAGTCTCTGCCTGAGACTCCAAAGAAACTCCTGGCAAAACCTCTGGCTCCACTGAGGCTTCTAAAGAACCGAAGTCCGGGACTGCGGTTCATCAACCCTAGGCTTCGCTGTTTTGTCCTTGCGCTTCTTGACGAAGCGGGCGCCGGAGCATCCGGCGGCATTTTATAATTCCAACGCTTCCCAAACACTAACCTGGCACAGTCTAACCGTCTCTTAATAGTGCGTTTGTTAAACCTAGCACAAGAGCGGCATCCAACAACGTCGTGCTCAGGCCCTAAACAAGGTATACACAAGGTATGGTAATCCCTATGAGGTATCTGTTTCCCACAAGAAATACAGTTATTCACTTTTTCTGACATCCGTTAAATACTGAGGCAAGAAAACCAAAATGTTCCCCAACGGGTACTTAGCCAACTCTGATTCGGTCTGAAACTCCGCTCGAAATATTTCAGAACGCCAACCTGCACTCGCAAAACTGCTTCTGCATCGGACCATGCGGCAAAAAAGACTGAGGATATGACGTCGGTCATGCGCATTAGTACCCTGACGTACTGACGTCAGTCTAATGCGCCCTGACCGACGTCAGCCATATACTCTGGTATTCGGGCCGACTGGACAGCGGACTACCCAATAGTAAGGACTGCAGCAATGTGGAACGAAGAACATCCCATATGTGATGACTGCAGATGCATCCTTGAAGGACATCAAGTAAGAGCAATATACACAAAATAGGTATTATGAACAGTCATCATGACTAAAAAAAATATTGAGTCACTAGTAGACAAGTAAATTTCATGACCTTTGTATCAGAAGAAGAGGGACAGTTTGAGTGACTATGTTTACATACGTGACACCAGTGTATTCCATGTATGACCGATATAAAATTGGACTTAAAATCAAGATATATCTCAAATACATAAACAATCCCACTAATTTCAACTATAATGAACAAAATCTTACAGTTAATGAGAGGAGAATATATGTACGAAATTACAAATAGTTTAAAGGTGAAAGTGAGTAACAATCCGAGTAATGAAACAGTCAAACAGTCCATAAAAAACAGCTGTTGTAACAACTTCTGGTACAAGTAGGAACAGTGTTGATGAAAACATAGCACTGAGGCTCGACGACCAGGAGTAAGTTGTTGTTAGATGGCTGAATTAGCTGTTGCGAAGACACCAGATCTTGAAGATATGTGGACTGGGAAAAATGCTGATCAGAACAGAATAACAGGAATATCCAACCAGTTGTATAATAATCTTGTAGGCTGGGATAATGATAGTACGTAGGTACATGACCGACAGTTTGCAAGTGGCTGCATTTAACATGAAAGAAGCGTAAAATGACTGAGGTGGCCCACACTGAGCAAGTTGTTGAAAATCTCCCTGAAGTGTTTCCAACACTCCACGGCTAAAGGAACCCATCAACTTAGAGGTAAAGCTTGCATAAAAAAAAAATTGCTTAAAAGCCTATGAGACCAACAACTGCAATGCTTATGATTCTATACATGCTCTGTGTATGAATAATTTGTGATCCTGAATAAGACAAATTGCAGGATCTGTTGCAGAATGACACCTGCTACATATTAAGTTCCCGTATGTAGATTATTACACATACCCCTTCTATCTACTACTAAAGAACTTTGCTGATTGTATTTCTTAACAACTGATTATTACATTAATCTATGTCCACACTCAATATACCATTACTTACAATTTACGGTCAAAGCAACGAAATACGTCACAACCTTGTTTAATTTGTATTTAAGTGTCACAACCTTGTATAAGGACTTAGATAAACTCTTATGTCCTAAACCTAAAGACACAAGCTCAGCCTTAGACAACTATTATCACTACTTATGTATACTAAAAAGTAAATGTAACCAGGATGGAAATATTATAAATAATGTGGTAAAAAAAAAAAAAAATTATATATATATATATATATATATATATATATATATATATATATATACATATATATATATATATATGACCTATGTATGAGAATATTGGAGTTTGTAACCCCAGCTCTCCACTTAGGAAAAGTAACTGACCCAGTTAAGCTTACCCAGTCAGCAAAGGCAAATGGCTAAAAAATCAACCAAAACCAGAAAACTTCACTATTTATAATAGCAAATAAGGAAAGCCATTAATTAAGTATATCAAAGGCTATTCTGTATTATGATTGTGAATGAATCATTGTTGCTAAATAGAGTAGACTTTTTCAAATACTATCTAAACTGAAATTACCCAAAAAAAAAATCTTTAGAGAAACCTCTAAGATATAAACAGTAAGGTGATAATAACCAAACTGACCAAAGGGTTAACTGATAGGTATTATATAGATCGAGAAAATTACTTATATTTCATGTTTTTAAGGCAACTTTTCTCTAAATTAGCAATAGTTCTCCCTTAACAGCGTTTGCATTCCATTAGATGTCTGCTTCAAGATTTTCCGTTCAGTAGTAATCAAAGATGTTCCCAAACTTGGTTGAGCGATAAACATGCAGTTACTTGTTGAATTTGGATTTCACTCTCCTTGCAAAGATGTTACCGGCTGGAGGAAAATGTTTTATGCGAACGGAATCCATAACAGCTTACACGGGAAAATAAACTTGAGAGAGAGACACAAAACTGGTTTGTAGCGCTGCTAGCGCTATGAGCGGAGGGAGAGCTTCTATGAGTGAACACCTGGAAGTTGCGTGACAAGGAGAAACCCCCAGGAAACAAACTCAGGACAGAAAGGTTCCTGGCTTTATGGGAAGTAGCTGTAAAACAAACACCATCGGAACAAAATTAACTATGAATGAAAGTCGAGTTAGCCACTGGAAAAGTGAGCGGAAATAATAATACTTTGATATTCGGGCCGACCGAGGACAGCGGACTACCCAAGTGTAAGGACTGCAGCAATGTGAGATGAAGAACATCCCCCAGGAAACAAACTCAGGACAGAAAGGTTCCTGGCTTTATGGGAAGTAGCTGTAAAACAAACACCATCGGAACAAAATTAACTATGAATGAAAGTCGAGTTAGCCACTGGAAAAGTGAGCGGAAATAACTCGAGTTATCCGGTGAGTAAAAAGACCATACAAAGGCCTTGGTTGCTGAAGCTTATAAGTACTTAGTGGTTTACAACTCGGGAGCCTTGTTAAAAGCTTTAAGGAAAGCATCTTTTGCCTCAATAGGAGAGTTGGCTGTGTATCTAGTACCATTGTTAAAGAAAATTGAAGTGTTCGGAAGGCGCATTTGGAATCTGATATCTTTTTTACTTAGGTCAGCACAGTACGGAGCCAATTTTTGTCTGCTTTCTTTAATGGAAAGGGGCAAGTCTTGTGAAAAGGATATTTTATGGTTGTTCCATGTGAAGGATTTGTGTTTTTTAGCCGCATTTAATATTTTTTGAGCATCCTGGAAGTTAAGTAGTCTTGTGTAGACTTCACGGGGTGCTAAGGAGTCTTGACGCTTGTGCATGGCACAGTGAGCTCTCTCAATCGTGATGACAGTAGGACAGCCATCCAAACACAAAAGTGACTCAAAAATCTGTTTAGTTGTATTTAGCAGGACTTGATTTTCATAATTCTCAGGGAGCCCTCTGATTAAAATGCTGTTGCGTCGACTTCTTGCCTCGAGGTCCATTAATTTTAGTTGAAGGTCAGTTAGAGATGTTGTTTTGGCGCGGAGCTCTTCAAACAAAGACTGAATTTGAGATTCGTTAGAGTGGGTTTTGTGTTCCAGGGTATCCACTCTGTCAACGATTTGATTAAAAGAATTTCCCAGGTTAGTAAGTCGTTCCAAAAAACTTTGTATGGCAGAATGAATGGGTTGAAGGGCCTGTTTCAGTTCGTCCATGTGGAAATTTAGAATCAACCTTGGTTTTGGCACTGGATTTAGTAGACTCTGGAGTTTGCTTATTGATTTTCTGTCTTTTGGAGACTACCTCTTTTTCCGGAGAGGAGATTGCTGAAAGATTTGCTTTTGTAGTTTGAGTCTCCATAGTGTCAAGCTCATTTGCCATGCTTATCTGCTTAGCCATGAAATATTGAGAGTACAGAGGATGAAATCAGGCCCTTAGAATGCACTTGGCTGGAGCACTAGGAAAAAAATGTAGAATTTATAATATAGTTTGGATCCTGAAAGTACTGAATAGACCAAAATCCTGAAATGAAGATAGTAAAGCAGTTCTTCCTTACTTAAAGTCGAGACTACAGAATCTTAAAAGCATGAATATTCCTTAGAAGATGTAATTGAGGTAGGGAGCTCTGTGCAGAGGATGCACACTAGACGACCACCATTTTGGAATCCAGTCTACCACGGATTTTATCTCCCTTTACTCTCCTAGGCTCTTTCCCCCTCCTCTAAGTGCTCACAGTTTACCACTGTACTTACTCAGTTAGGCCACCAGATGACATTGTTCAACCACTACCTATCTTTTAATACAAACCAAAAGTACTGTAACTGTTCTATTAATTTACCACTGCCCTTTTTTTAGCCCTATTAAAACTTGCTATATTCTACTAAACTAACACCATTGACAGAAAACTATTTTCCATCACTAGCCAGAATAACACACCTCTTGAACGGGTATCTGAAACCAAACTACTAGGAGTCCAGATTGACAACCAGCTTAAATTCAATAACCACCTACGACTAAACATAAAAAAAACACCAAAAACTTGGCATGCTCTACCGACACAATCGATTCCTCACTACATCTACTATGCTCACTCTTGCTACTACATTTCTCATCCCTTCCCTCCTTTATGGTGCCCCTCTGCTAACAAAGCTACAATCATCTCTCAAAACTAAAAACTGTCCTCTTGTTATAATAAAATTGCCAAATTTGCAACTAGCCACAAATCATCTACCCATCACTGTGTATCTCTCCACAAACTTAACTGGCTAGAGCTTCCCAACCATCTCTCCTATACTCAGCTTACTTTTGCTCATAAACTAATTTTTCATCCCTCCCTCCCCTCTGTCCCTCTCTCAGCTCTACCTTTAAAATGCACCTGCCACAAAGACTCCTAAGATCTAATAACCAAAACCCAATAGAACTATACAAACCCCGTCACTCTCCAGGACAAAACCTCCTGTCCTTTGCCCTGGCACGCCTATGGAACTCCCTTTCCTCCCTCCATCCGTATCACCACCAACCTCCCTGCTTTTAAAAAATCACTGCACTCACATCTAACATCCTCGTGGGAATGCTCCTGTTCCCACCCCTCCTAGCCTATTCTTCACTTCCTATGGATAGTTTTACCATATATTACCAGACACCAAATAGTAAGCCAACTGTAATGACATCTTATAATTCTTTTATTCTACTATTTCACTCAAGAAACTATATATTTACTGCAGCAATGCTTTGTTTTTCTACAAAATGTAACCTTAACATTTTTATTATACCTGCTTAAATCTTAGTTTTTCTACTAAATGAAAAAAATATTTCTTTGTAAATGCTTAATCTTTGTTCCGTCTTGAACCCACAAATTACCACAATTGTAAACTGCTGTAATCTTTTTTGTTACCAATGTTTTAAAGCTTTGTCTTTAACCTACAAATGATTGAAATTGTAAACTGCTGTAATCTTTTTGTAACCTTTGTTTCGGAGCTTTTCTCCCCAGGACTCCATTGAAAACGGGTTCTTATTGGCCCAATGGACTATCCTGGTAAACCAACTGCAAATAAATAAATAAATAAATAAACTGCTCCTGCCCTGTTTTCAGCTCCTATCTTCTGTCAGCCCTCTGCATCCTTATAAGTTTACACACAGTGCCTTATGCCAGTGCCTCCTTACCTCTGAGCTAGTTCTCAGCTTCACTGATAACATTTCGCTGGCTTTCTTCCTTCTCCTTGGCTCTACACACTCCGTGAGCCCTCCGGGCTCACTCCGCTCCCCTACCCTGCCCACAATTCCCACCCACCCGCACTACTCCTATTTCAACCACTCCACCCACTCAAGACAACCATCTAGTCAAAGCCTTCCCCTCTTTACCCCTCCTCCTTTCACCCACAGCCAACTATCCAAAGCCCTCCCCTCTTTACCCCTCCTCCTTTCATCCACAGTAATTAAAGATATCACTAATTAAATACATCACTCTTTCACTACCCCCTCTAACCCCACAGCTCTTCTCTCCAACTACAAATCCTCCCATATTAAACTAACTTTTTTCTAACGAAGCTTTCCTTACTGTTCCTAACACTCCAAACCCCATCTCCCTCCTTCTACTCCTAACAACTTTATACCATGCCAGCTCCAATACCTCCAATCAGCTTCCACTCTCTACTCCTTAGCATACTCCCACACAAAACCATCTTCTCCATCACACAAATAACCATTTCTTTTCCATCTCCTCCTGTTCCAGCTCATCTCTCTGCACCTTTTTAATCCTAAAATTATTTCCACTACTGCCAAGACACTTTAATACTAGACCATCGAGAAAACCCTACATCTAAACCAAAACACACTAAAATAACTTCCTTCAATAACATCGTCTTAGCTGGAGGCTTTCACCCAACTGCGGACCTAACCCATCCACAAATAATTACCCTCCCCCTTCCTCTAACCTTTCACCCCCCTACAATACTCTTACATTTTTCACAGTCAATGCCCAGAGTCTCAACAACAAAGTACATCAGTTTCAAGCATGGCCAAGTCATAACCAACCTGACATTGTAGCCATCTCTGAAACTTGGCTCAAACACCACATCTCTGACTCTGAAATCCTACCCTCTGGATTTCACACTATTAGATGTGACTGCCCAAAGAAAAAAGACTGAGACGTTGCATTAATCTATTCCAGTCTACTTACCTTAATTCCCCTACCAAACCCCATTCCTAAATTCGCCAACGCAGAACTAACAAACAGTCGGTATATTAAAAATGAATAATCACAAAAGCCTCTGTATCATCGCTCTTTATATCCCATCCGAAAATAATGTCTCAACCCTTGAAGACATACTCCAGTGGGCCTCAGCTCAAATTAACCTGGAAACTTGCATACCAGGAGATGTAAACATCGACTGGAATAAAATCAACAGTCCCATACCCTCCTTGTCCATTAACCTCTAACTTTACTCAAGTAACCCACTCCATCACCAGACCCAATAAAACAACCCCCCCACGGATCCACTCTTGACTGGATCCTGGTCATCCATCCAAATAAAATTACCAACTCTGGCACCACCCCTGACTTTATTAGTGACCACCTCCCAACTTTCATTTACCATGCAACCACCTCCCATCCACACCAACATCAATATATTCATACCCACAACCTTAGTAAATTTGACCCCAAAACCTTCTCTATCTCAAACAAATGAATTGGAACATTCTAAAAACCCTTCCACTCGATAAAGCCATAGACCACTTTAATTCTACTTTCCTAGATGCTCTAAATTCCCTAGCTCCACCAAGGAAAAAAGAATAAAAACTATTACTGCCCCTTGGCTAACCAAATAAACAAATCAAATTATGCATCAAAGACACAAATCCTGGAAGCTTTACCAAAAGAATAAACTTCCCAAAACCCTTCTCTAATATACACAGCTCCGTAACTTTGCAAAAAACAAATCTTCAAAGACAAAAAAATCCTACTACACTAAGCTCCAGTACAACCATCCCCAAAACCCTAGGCTTTTTTGGAACTCCATAAACTCACTCCTCAACCCACACACCAAAAATAACCTCTGTCTGGACCCAAGTAAAGATGACCTCAAATTAGACTCACTATTCAACTCTTTCTTTATAGAGTTAATATCTGACCTAACGAACTCTTCCCAACAATGACCCATCTCTCCTACATTCCACCTCATTTTTTCCCCAACGACCCATCTCTCCTACATTTCACCTCATCTAAGTCCCCAAATAATTTCCCCCATGTTTGAGCTTAAACCTGTCTCCACTAACTACATAAAGACTTCTATTCAATCTTAAACCCTGCTCCAATGCACCTGACAACATCCCCTCTTCCTTTCTCAAGTCTGCTGCTAATGGTATAGCTCTCCCAATTAGTAACCTAATTAAATAGATCCATAAAGGAATCCTACATACCTAAACTCTGGTGTTCCACCTTTATTCTTCCTCTCCACAAAGGAGGCAAAAAACACTAACATTTCAAAGTTCCACCCTCTCTCCAATCTCCAAAATCCTAGAAAAATGTATCCACCTCCAACTTATGCCATTTCAGACTAAAAACCAACTTCTTACCCCTACCCAACATGGCTTCTGACCAGGACATAGCACCATAACAGCTCTACTCTCATTCTTAGAAACTGTCAATCAAGCCCGAAATTTTTGGAACGTAGTATCCACAGTGCTCCTAGATCTCTACAAAGCATTCAGTATTGTTTCCAATAAGCACATCCTAAGTCACCTCACAAACCTAAACCTTTCCCAAAACATTCTTTCTTGGTTCTCAAGCTATCTGCCAGATAGTTCTCAGGCTGTGAAATGGAAAAAAGGCACCTCACCTTTCGTACCCACCCCTACCGGAGTACCACAGGGGTCCATCCTTGGACCAATGCTGTTTAATATCTTTATCAATAACTTTCACTCTGCTATTCCTAATGCCAACGTCGTCCAATATGCAGATAACTCCACACTTGTCTGCTCTGCCTCTAACCTCCCTGAACTCCTATCTAAAACGCAGCCTGCCTTCTCAGCTACTGAGGTTTCGATGTGCCAAAACCACCTTTCTCTCAATGCAAACAAATCTAAAATACTACTATTCACACACCCTTCTCTCTTTTGATAAAAATTCCTTCCAAGTCCTTAGCCAAATCACTCTCTGATCAAAGTTGTTCCCTTTGCCAAACTACTCGGTGTAACTATAGATGAACAACTCAAATTTGACATCCATATTCAGCAAAATATAAAGAAAACCCACCGAAAACTAGGTATGCTATACAGGAACAACCACTTCCTCTCTACTTCTACCAGACATACTCTGACCTCCTCTTACCTCCTTCCCTCCCTTCTGTATGGCATCTTGCTACTAACTAACCTATCCTCTTTCATCACTTCCAAACTTGAAAGCTGTTATAACAAAATTTCTCAATTTGCTACCAAAGCCAAACATTCCACTCATCACCGTGTTACCCTCAAATCCCTCAACTGGTTAGAATTCACAAATTACCTGGACTTCCTCCAGCTCACTACAACACACAGACAAATATTTAATTCAACCAAATGCCCCGCTCTAACATCTTCCCCCCATACAGCCCAAATGGAACTCTCAGATCTGAACACCAAAACTTTATTATTGTCCACAAACCTAACTGTCCTGCTGGACAACTTCTCCTTTGGTAAGAAATGGAACTCTCTCCTTTCTGCACTACGGACAAATGTTAAATGTTAAATACAAACAACTTCAACACAGCTTTACACCTACCTCCCCTCCAAATGGAAATGTAACTGCATTCTCCCTAAGCACTTTATAGCTGGCTATAACCTTCAATAGCAATAGCTAATTCCCATACGATCTCTCACACACTAAATATTGTAAATAGCTTTTGACTTTGTGTAAATTTGTTAAAATACTTCTGCACAATATTTTTCCACTATGGGCAACATTGCTCATGCTTTACATTATTTGATATGTTTTGGTATTTGTACTTTATTTTTATTGGACTACTATCTTTATTGTAATCTGTTTCATGGAGCTTTCCTCCCCGGGCCTCCAGTGCAAATGGGGTCTCTAGGCCCAGTGGACTTCCCCAGTAATCAAACTGGAAATAAATAAATAAATAAATTCACTGAGTAAATGGGAGGTGGAGAAAAGATGTGTGCGTACAAAATGAAGGCAAATGAGTAAGCTGTTAATTTCTGAAGAACAGGTTGGAAAAAAAGGAAGAAGGCATAGGAGAAAAGGGATTGGGAAGTGCTACAAATATGTTAAATTGTTATAGGCTATATATCAGTAGATGGTAAAAATCTGCAAATGGTTCCATGCACTCTTAAGGCCAAGTATAAAAGGAGAAGGGAGAAAGATAAAGTATGTTGGAGAGGTGGAACAAAAGATGTTGGAAAGAGTCACATAGTTTGGTCATATAGATGAGTTAAGGACATGCAAGAGGCATTCATGGGTGGATCCAAATAGGATACATAGAGAAAAATACAGCTAATTCATAGAAGCTATTCTTGTTCGGAATAGAAACAATATGGGCAGGTCTGAATATTTTAAAAAACACAATACTGGCAGTATGGAATAAAAGGTTTTATTGCTAAGAACTGAGGCAAGGGAAGAAGGCAGGACATATAGATGAGCGAAGGACATGGGGAGCCCCTCTCCAACTCCACCATGTTAAGAACACTGCAACATACTCCCCTAGCTATCAGAAGGCCCAGGTGTTGGCAGCACTCACTAAAGCCAAGAACACTGCCTCTGTGGGTCCTGACAACATCCCGGGGTGCCTGCTGAACAGTCCAAAACATGACCCATCAGGACCACTTCAGGACTCTTCAACTGCAGCCTTGAAACAGGCTACATTCCAAGTGAATGGAGGATAGTAACATACTATCCCCTCCACAAGGGCGGTCCATCAACCAACCCAGAGAACTATAGACCCATCAGTCTAACATGCCTAATATGCAAAGTCATGGAATGGATTATCATGGAAATGATAAGTAAGGACACTGTCAACCTACAGACACTGGATCCATTCCAATTTGACTTTGTTAAGGGAATGTCATGCTTATTTATCCTGGTAGACTTCTTTGAGAGGGTGACCAAGGAAATGGATGAGGGTAAAACAGTGTACACTGTGCATCTTGACCTGGCTAAGGAATCTGATACTATACCCCACTCAGACATTGTTGACAAGCTCTCTGAGTTGGGCGTAAACTTAGCATAACTCTGGATTGCTGGCTGGCTCACAAACAGGGACCAAGAAGCCAGAATTGGCGAGAACACCTCTAACAAAAGACTTGTCACCAGCAGAGTATCCAAGGGCTCTATGTTGGTCTGTTCGGCATCTACTTCTCAGACGTCAAGGCTAATGTTAAAGGCCTCTGGCTCACCATGTTGACAAGTGACCATTATAAATCCACCCAAGATACAAGCATCTTGCAAGCTGGTTTAACACAGATAAATAACTGCTACCAAAGCCAAGGCCTAAAACTCAATGCAAAAAAATGCATTATAATGCCTTTTGGGAAACTTGTCAACTCAGGTTAATTACTCGACTGATAAACTGCCCCTAAGAGTTGACCCAGTATTAAGGGATCTGAGAACATTTGTAGACAGCAATTTGGCCTTTGACCAACATGTAACTAACGTAATAAGAAAATCATTCTATGTTGCCCAACTTATAGGTAAGGGTATGGCATCTAGGTCCAAGGAAGTTATAGTACTACTGTACTTGGCCCTTATCGGACCTATCATTTAATACAATGCCCTCTTTGGCATGTATAAAGCCCACAGAAGTTTCTTAACAGGAGAATTCAGGGCATGAATAACCTGTCCTACACTAATTGCCTAAGGGCAATGTCTCTGTATTCAGTCAACTACGGGCTGCTGAAAAGAGATCTTTGTCTGGTTACAGGACTTCTTCAGACCCAGCTCTGATGGATCTGTTGAAAATGAGCAAAACAAACAACACTAGATCAAAGCATTTGAACTTCACTTGTGACAAACAGAATGTGTTGGAGAAACAGATTTGTGTCCCAAAGGATCTCCACACTGTGGAACAGGCTCTCCATCCATGTAAACCAGATTTCATCCCTGACTCTATTCAAACAAAACCTTGGCAACTGGATGGGAAATCATAAATATATCCCCAGTCTGGCCCGTGTCCCTTATTGACAGTGGCAGTCAAGAAGAAGAGTATTATTCTAAATAACACCCCCTACATGTTCTTAGCTGCTTGACAACTAATATGTCCTCTATAAGATACTTGGGTCCCAGATTATTTGGGGTGCGTGGCTAGGCTTGTAAGGGCCCTAGTGGTCATTAGCCTTGTAACAACCTATGAACCTATGACCAAACAGAATTAAATTCTATAGCAAATGGTCTGCTAAGTACAACACAAGTTTCTCAAGAATTACATTCAGTTAATCACCAATTATAGTTTTAATGTTTTGACATTAACAGGCTCTCACCTTCAGACCCTACTACATATTAAAAATGCACACATTTACTAGATTGCCTCTCATTTCATGCCAACCTTCCAAAACTGTTTAGAAATTAGTTTTCCTTTAATTACAACAGCATACCCAAAGTTTACTTTTTTTTTTTTTTTTAACCCTCATCCATACT
Organism: Protopterus annectens; assembly: GCF_019279795.1. Lineage (NCBI taxonomy): Eukaryota > Metazoa > Chordata > Ceratodontiformes > Protopteridae > Protopterus > Protopterus annectens. The sequence goes on from NC_056743.1 coordinate 1,754,280,614, forward strand.
CTATATTCACCTGTAGTTCATGTTGCTATCATAGAAACAGCTTACACAAGATAACCCTGGTTTAGTGACTTCTTTACAGGCAAATGAGCTATTATTCAACTTGCAGACCCACACTGATTTTTTTCCTTTGCACCATAACATGATAACTTGGCTTTCTGAAGAGGAAACTACCACAAGGAAAGATTCCCTGCAAAGGTTACACTAGTTATCCATGTTCAGACTTGGTTTACTTCATCAAGTTATTTTTCACTTATAGCTGACTAAGGCCCATCTTGTCAAACTGCCTGTCACAGACTGAAACCTTGTCTTCTGCTGGGAGGAAGGATGCTTTGTCATGTCACCTGTAGCTCCTTAACTAATGTAACTAGCAGTGAGATTGCCAAACTTCAAATTAAGTTGAAAATGAGCTGCTGACTGCACGTTTGATAAATCATGCTTGACAGAATTTTTGCGAGTGAAAAGGAACTCAAACAACCAAGCACCTTAATACTCTGGGTCCTCATACAGTATGATATTTTTGTACAGTGTTTTGTTTTTCAAAATGCTTCAAAAACTGAGTCTGTAAAATCAAAAAATATATGCAAGCATAAACTAGAGCAAAATGCAACAAACTGGAAAAACAACTAAAGGCTCATATACTTTAAGTCATTGTGGACTTAATACTGAATGTTCATGGAAACTTTTGATATAATTGTTTTCTAAGTATAATAGAAATACAGTATTTAATGTTTTAGATATTAATTAATTAGTTAAGTGTTTTATAATTGATAGTTAATGTTTGTATAAAATGGCACTGTTTTTTCCTTACTGATGTACTCCTAGAAGGCATTTTTTGCCGAAGCACTAGAGACTTTAGACGTTCTTGTTAATTATTTAATTTATTTATTTATTTATATTTGTTGACCGGGAGTGTCCAACTGGACATAAGTCCATTTTCAGCGGAGGCCCGGGGAGAAAAGCTCCACAGTTAAAATAAACAGACAGTAGTTATATTGGATTACATAGCGATTAACAATTTACATAGCAATTACTTACAACATATTTACAAATGAAGAACATAGTACATCAGTAGACAACTAGAATCTTTATCTGTGAAGTACATAACAGACATTAACAAATGTTATTATACAGCAGGAACTTCTTATTGTAAGTACTAGGCTTATGAGCATCTGAGCTTGCTATAATCAAGGTAGTTAGTGGAGTGAAAAGAAAGGTAGTGGTTGGGTGGGTGATATTAGAGTGGGAGTTGCAAGGGCATAGCCAGCATGTTTTTAGGTGCGCTTTTAGTAAAGTTTTGAAGTGGGTGCATGATGGTATGGAGGTAATTGTGGGTGGGAGGGAGTTCCATAATTTGGCTATGGTGCAAGAGAATAGTGCTTCACCAGCAGAGTTATTGGCTTTGGTGATCTGCAAGTGATTTTTGTTGCTGGATCTTAGTGGTCTCGTGGTGTGATAGGGTTGAAGTAGATTCGGGAGGGATGGGACATTTAGTGGATGGTTTATTAGTTTGTGGGCGAGTGAGAGTTGATACCATTGAAGGAGGTGAGGGAGTTCAAGCCAGCCCAGTTCAGCAAGTGAGAGACAGTGGTGACTACAGTAGGATGCCCCTGTGCCGAATTTGGCGATTTTGTTGTAGCAGGTCTCTAGCTTGTTTAGATCGCATTGCCTTAGGATGGTATATATTGGAGAGGCATAAAGTAGGGTGGAGATAAGGTGGGAATTTGCTATTGAAATCTTTGCTGCTTTAGTGAGAAGTAGCTTATTTCTGTACAACGCTCCTAGTTTTTTTGTGGACTTTTTTATGGTCATGGATATGTGAATGTCAAATTTTAGTTTCTTGTCTATTTCCACTCCTAGCAATTTGGGGTGTTCAGATGGGGATATAGTGGTGTTGTCTTTTGCTGTGATGTTAAAGTGAGAGTTGTTTTGAGTATATTTGGTGAGTTGAAAGATGAGTAGTTTAGTTTTGTTTGGGTTGAGTATTAATTGGGCATCAGATAAACAAGTTTCAACAGAGGAAAAGGCTTCCTGTGTCACTTTTTACAGTTTGGGTGGGGACTGGGATGAGCAGATGATGGTTGAGTCATCTGCGTATTGTATGAGTGTGCCATGTTTGGTGGCAGAGGCTAGATTATTGGTAAAAGCAGAGAAGAGTAGGGGTCCAAGGATGGATCCTTGGGGAACCCCTATGGAGACAGGTAGTTGGGGAGATAGGTCATTCTGTCATACAATGGATTGTTGGAGGTCAGACAGGTAACTCTGAAACCAGTTGGTGACTGACTGTGAGAAGGACAGGTTATTGAGGACAGAGATAAGTTGTTTGTGTGGGACCATGTCAAATGCTTTAGATAGGTCTAGGAAAATAGCAGAGGAGAGAGAGCCATTGTTTTTATGCTGAAGGAGAGTAAGGCAGTGGTGGTGCTATGGTTTGGTCAGAAACCAGGCTGAGCATTGGAAAGGAGGTTGTTAGTAAGGAGGTAGTCTGAGACCTATAATAATTTTAAAAATTAATATAATTAATTAAAATTAATATAATTTTAATAAAGTGCAAGCTGGTGATTTTTATATTTTTTACTGGCCTTTTTGTCATATTTTTATACTTTTGGGATTTCTTTGTTGTACTTTTGTTTTAGGTATTATTTAAATGCCTTCAACTTTCACCAGGTTAATAGGAGAAAGCACAGGGAACTGACCTTTAGACATGCTTGGAGGGGTGGGCATTGATAATAAGTACTTGATCTGTTTCCTTGTAGAACATTTAGTACTCCGGTTTCCTCCCACATCCCAAAGACATGCTGTAGGTGGATTAGACACTCTAAAATTGGCCCTAGGTGTGAGTGCGTGCATTTGCGTGCCTTCTGTGGAAGGTTGGGTGCCGGGCTGGCAACTTGACATTGTAAAACTCCATTCCCAATCATGACCAGACAGGTGATCCGCTGTGGTGACCCCTGACTGGGAAAAGCCGAAAGAAGATGATTTCAGTTCTTACAGCTGCTGGTCCTCTAAAATTATCACATATGTATTTGTACTTCACATTTGTCATTTGGAAAGCATCACTTGTTACTGTCATCTCATATCCCTCATCCAAAATTACTGATTTCTACTGGCTTGTAGGTTTGTCAAAAGCTGGACATCAGAAGGCATATAATGGGATGAAGCGAGAAGGCATTTCATTCATAAATTTGGAGACATTTGGGAGGTAAGGTTGTTGTTGGTACTACTGGATATGAATCGAACCACTAATCACCAGTGAGGAATTAAGACTCTGGGAGAATCACTTCTTAAACACTTCAATTTCAAAGGCTATTCTCCTTGAATGTGGTTACTATGGACTTAATGTGATAGTGTGTAAAACGGGAAAGAGGAGGGTGCTATTTCATCTGTAGTTTAGGCCTTTCTGCAAAATAGACATCTCTTCTCTTTCGGCTGTTCCCATTAGGGGATGCCACAGCGGATTATCTGTTTCCATTTTTTCCTGTCCTCTGCATCTTGCTCTGTCACACCAACCACCTGAATGTCCACTCTCACCACATCCATAAACCTTATCTTAGGCCTTCCTCTATTCCTCTTAACTGGCAGCTCCATGCTTAGCATCCTTTACCCAATATACCCAGAATCCCTCCTCAGCACATCCAAACCAACGCAACCTCACCTCTCTGGCTTGGTCTCCAAACTGCCCAACCTGAGCTGACCCTCTAATATACAGATTCTTAATCCTGTTCATCCTCTTCACACCTAGTGCAAATCTTAACATCTTTAACTCTGCCAAGTTCAGCTCCGACTCTTGCCTTTGTGTCACTGCCACCGTCTCCAACCCATATAACATAGCTGGTCTCACCACCCTCTTAAAGACCTTCCCTTTCACTCTTACTGGTACCAGTCTGTCACAAATTCCTCCTGACACTCTTCTCCATCCATTCCACCCACCTATAGTCTTCTTCACATCTCTTCAACACTCACCATTACTCTGAACTGTTGATCCCAAGTACTTAAACTCATCCACCTTTGCCAACTCTACTCCCTGCATCCTAACCATTCCTCTGTCCACCCTCTCATTCACACGCATACATTCTATCTTAGTCTCCTGATCTTCATTCCTCTTCTCTCTAGAGCACATCTCCACTTCTCTAGGATATCCTCAACCTGGTCCCTATTCTCACTACAGATCACAGTGTCATCTGCAAACATCATAGTCCACAGAGCCTCCTGTCTGATCTCATCTGTCAACCTGTCCATCACCACTGCAAATAAGAAAGGGCTCAGAGCTGATCCTCAATGTAATCCCACCTCCACCTTAAACGCATCAGTCACTCCCACTGCAGACCTCACCAAAGTCGCACTACCCTCATACATATTCTGTACCACTCTTACATACTTCTTGCCACTCTCGACTTCCTCATACAATACCACAACTCCTCTCTAGGCACCCTGTGATATGCTTTCTCCAAGTCCACAAAGACCCAATGCAGCTCCTTCTGACCTTTTCTATATTTCTCCAGCACTCTCAGAGCAAACATCGCATCTGTAGTGTTCTTTTCCGGCATGAAACTATACTGCTGAACACCAATTATCACCTCCCTTTTTAACCTAGCTTCCACTACTCTTTCCCATAACTTCAAGCTGTGGCTGATCAATTTTATCCCTCTGTAGTTACTACAGCTCTCCACATCACCCTTACTCTTAAAGACAGGTACCAAAATACTTTTTCTCCACTCCTCCGGCATCCTCTGACTTTCCAAGATTTCACTAAACAATCTGGTTAAAAACTCCACTGCTATTTCTCCTAAGCACCTCCAGGCTTCCACTGGTATGTCATCTGGGCCAACAGCCTTTCCATTCTTCAGTCTCTTCATAGCTATCCTTACTTCATCCTTGCTAATCTGTTTCACTTCCTGATTCAGTATCCTCACATCATCTAACCTTCTCTCTCTCTCTCTCATTCTCTACAGTCATCAGCCCCTCAAAGTACTCCTTCCATCTGCACAACACACTCTCCTCGCTTGTGAGTACGTTTCCCTCACTATCCTTTATCACTCTTACCTGTTGCACATTTTTCCCAGCTCGGTAACTCTGTCTAGCTAATTGGTACAGGCCCTTTTCTCCCTCTTTAGTGTCCAACCTTTCATACAACTCTCCATATGCCTTATCCTTCACCACCTCTCTCTTTGCCATCCTCATCATATCATTATTCTACTATCTTTCTTCATCTTTTTGACAATCCCACTTCTTCACCAGCCTCTTCCTCTGTACACTCTCCTGTACTTCCTCATTCCACCACCAGGTCACCTTGACCTTCTTCCTCTGTCCAGATGACACACCAAGCACCTTTCTAGCTGTCTCCCTTACCAGCTGTGCTGCAGTTACCCAACTATTCGATAACTCTTTACTGCCCCCAAGTGCCTGTCTTAACTCTTCCCTGAACTCCACCTCACAATCACCCTTTTTCAAATTCCACCATTTAATCCTTGGCACTGCTCTTACACTCCTCCTCTTCATGATCAACGTCATCCTACAGACCACCATTCTATGCTGCTTAAGTACACTTTCCCCTGTCACCACTTTACAGTTTACAATCTCCGTCAGACTGGCCCTCCTGCATAACCATGTCCCTCCTTTTCGCAAAATCCACTATCATCTGACCTTCTGCATTCCTCTCCTTAACACCATACATACCATTTTGTCTGGAAAATAGATATAATTAGCTATAATAAAAAGTTAGCAAACTTGTAGTACAAGACAGACATTAAGCAGTAATAGTAGAAAACTACTAGCATACTGTAACTACAGCAAAGGCAATTAAGTGTGGCACATGTGGGGACCAAAAGTGTTCTGTGAGGTCTGACAGTCACCCTGTACGGTAGAACATGACCTACCTAAATTTGTTGGATTAAGCATGGGAGGAAGAATTTAGAAGTGTATTCTGCTGCTCCAATAATTAACATCTCTCTATTTTACTGGCAAAGGTTGGCACCTCTGTTTGCATTTATACCATGCAATGTATGTAAAATCAATTCTATCAAGTAATAATCACACAATAATGGCATAAAAATAAAGACTACTATGGCAGATGTGAATCATCACAATTAATGACAGATAAGAACTAGCACATTTTTAACAGGGTCTGTCTATTGCTCTTCTGAAAACACAATTTAAATACTTATAAAGACTTATCTGGTTTCTGTCGGGGCACTACAACAGTTGAAATGCCACGTTTTAGCAAAGACTGTGCTCAAAAAGCTCAAGCTCCTTCCCAACTCCATAAATCCCTGCTTTAAGGAAAGAACTCAAGATTGAGCAAGGGGATAACTACCTACATCTCAACTTATGGATAACACACAATTTATTCCCTCTGGACCTCTGAAGAGAATAATCATGTTACAGGAAATCCTACAAATCCCTTGGAAATGACAATTTGTAGGGGGAAAGCTGGGCAAGCCATTTCAGTGTTAGGAGAGAGAGAGACACCAAATACATTTACTGTTCTGTTAAGTACATAAGTTGCATATTTAAGATGGTCCTTTCCAAACACTAGAACAGCTGGACAGAATCCCAAATTAATCTTGGGCAACTTAAGCCAGCAAACCTTGGAGAAAAGCAAGTCCTAGAAAGGGTGTGCAATCTGTAAAGCTTTACGATTATAAGATTGACCGTGTAGTAGCCACTACAATGTCCTCCAAGGTTAAGTTTTGAAGAATGTCAGCAGATGTAGCATAAGCTTTTATGGATTGCACTTTTTTGTTTTTTGTAAGAGCTGCTACACTAAAATACAAATGATGTCCAGACGTTCACAAAATACAACTACTATCCATTGAATGTGTCTTTTGGCTTTTCCCGGTTAGGGGTCACCACAGCGGAACTCCGGTCCGCTAATGACTGGCAGTAGATGTTTACGTGCAGAGTTGCCAGCTCTGACACACAACTTTCAACGAAGGTACGCCCATTCACGCATGTCTCCAAGCAGAAGACTCTAGCTGAGAATCGAACCGGACAGAGTCTTACTGTGAGGCGACAACGCTACCGCAGCACCACCACCGCAGTCCATTAATACCTGAAATGTTTTATACTGTAAAGAAATTCTTAACATTACCATTCTCTATTCAATTCTACTACAAGCTTGAAGGAAAATTTCCTTGCTTCAGTTGCTTCGTTCTTCTTATCCTCAGTCCCAAGTTTCTCACATTCTCTTTTTGTCATTAATTCTAACATTTCTTACAGGAAACCCTGCCTCATCCATGCCAGCATTCCCTTTTACTAGTTCCCAATAATCCCAATTCCACCTGTGGCTTTTGATCAGGTTAATTTTAGTATAGTTATTTTTTTCTGCTGTAGGTCCTGAAGTATGCTCAGCATATATCCCAGCTGGGGCAGCAATGTATGTGCCTTTTTCCATTGCTTAGGGATTGCTTTTTTGGCTAGCAATAAATATTAGGGTTACCAGTGTTTACATGTTCCCATCTTTCTTAACAATTCACTCCAACTCAAATAAAAATGCCTGGCTTCCAATTTAAATTCTTGATCTAGTACCCTTTGAAGTAGTATTTTTAATGCTTCTTTGTACTCTTCCAGTTTCTCACACTTGCAAATATGTGCCTAATCCCCCCTTGACATTTGCTTCACATCTCCAACATTCGCATTTGCACAGTCTGGGATATAAAGTACTTGTGCAAGCAATTCCACCCAAAAATCCTAAATTTAGTTGCTTTCTTGCCACTGTTTTTCTGCCCTACTATGGTCCATTAAGTACTTAACGGAGACCACCCATCAATCCCCCTACATTTTACCAGAGTGCTGTAAATTAAACTCGCTAGTGTTTTACTTGTTGAACTTAATGTTCAGGCTTCTATTAGCTTCTCGAGTAGTTCTGTTTTTGTTTCCCTATTTAGTCATGATATACGTCATGAAGTCCCCTGTATTGCAGTATGTTGCTCCTTGTGATCTGAAACTTTTCTACTACTTCTTCCTAGGTTTTCACTGTACCCTGGTCTTGAAGCTCTAGTCAGAAATAACTGTTTAGCCCCTATATACCAACTTGTCAATCCAACTGTGTTTATTCCATATGGAGAGTTGCAAGTTAAACTTCCATCATGTATATTATTTTGCCCAGAGTAACTAAGTTTTAACAGTAAGTTACATTAGCCATGCTGGTTTACATTTAATATTTGTTTCCATAACTCCAGTGCAGTTAACAGCTTCCGCAGCACCCAAACGCCCCCCATCAATAATTTCCATCTTTATTCACAGTGGGGATTTAATACCTACTATATTTGCATTTGAGGGGCCCGATACCACTCCTCTCTTTTTGTACTGGTAATCCTTCTTCCTGCTTACTGTGTGCCATTCATTGCCAATTCACTGTTGGGCATTTATTGTTCCATATATATCCCATTATTAATTTCCTAAGCTTTTCCCAAAACTTTTTCTCAGTGTCACGGTCTATGGCTTGGGATAAGTACATTATCTGGAGCACTAAAACATTTTAACAGCCTGTATTCTTTGGTCTAAATCACTTATTATAGCTTTCCATTTCTTGATCCAGTTACAAACTTTATTCACACCTCCTCTCAGGATTATCTGGCTCTTTACAGCACCAGTGTTGCTACCCATATACCCAAGTATTTCATTTTAGTGCCCCATAAGTATGGAAATTACCGGGTCAACATCCATGGAGCATACTTCATCACTACTATTTTCACCATGTTTATTTTAAAGCCTGAAATTATTTCATATTATCATTATTTCATACAGTGTCATTATGCCATTATCTGGGTCTGCTAGGTGAATAACACTGCCTGTAAACAAGGCTTAATTTCTGATACCACCCCCTGCTATTCCCACCCTCTAATTCCCAACTGTCAATTGTATGGGCCAGCAGTTCCAAATATAATGCACAAAAAGTGTAGACAAAGAGCATTCTTGATGCAATCCTCTTTCAATTTGTATCTCATTTGTTGACACAATGTTTACTTTAACTTCCCCCGGGACTGAAAACATAAAACCCCATCTTACATAACACCTCCCATAAGTACCTCCAATGAACCACATCAAAAGCCTTTTCAGCATCTAATCCCAGCATTACCAATGGTCTACCTGACTTATCTGCTTCAGACTGTATCGTGTGTGTCAAGTGCTATCAAAGTTTGCCAGCTACCCACAAAACCTGATTTGTCATCAGCTACTAGTCTAGGTAAAATCCTTACAAGTCTGGTGATCAGTGACTTAAGAGCAGAAGTGTGGCAAAAGGAAATACAATCAGTCACACAGCCAATTAGAAAGGGTACTCAGATACCTTCTTTGTCAAAACAGTAGGATACAAACAAGTGTACATCCTTCCTGAATATTGTGTGTGATAAAGATAAAAATGAGAGTTGTCTATGAATATTGTGTGTGATAAAGATAAAAATGAGAGTTGTCTATGAACATCTAAGCAGTATGAAATGATCTGTTTGAATATTTTGGAAAAAGATTAATGGACTGATTCAAACTTGTTTGGGTGTCCACCTGAGGCAAAACGTAGGGTTAGTTTTAACTGTCACTCTGGATGAAAGACCATGTACAGGTATTTGGAAGACTAAGCACGGAGTTCTGAAACCCTTCTTGAGAAGTGATGGCTACCAGAAGACCGGTCTTCTAAGTCAAAAAATGTAAGTTGATAGAATTAGCTGGGTCAAACGTTAATTTCTCCAGTATGAAATTTAAGTCCCAAGAGTAGGGGCAAACCATTGAGAGTTTGGAATGAAACACTCCAAGGCTTTACATGTCTTGTGAGATGTAATGGAGGATGTGGAGAGGCCAGAGGGAAAGAATGAAGTTACTGCCAAATGTTATCTTAATAGAGTAATAACTAGCTCCTTCCTCAAAGAGATGTGCTAAAATGTAAGCCCATGTATAGATCCTTATTTAGCTTCCTTCTCCTTTTACTTAATGCCCATACAAAATGCCCCCCCCCCCCATTTACCTGTGTATATTTTCCTTGAAAATGTTTGAGACGCAGACAGTAAGCAGACTGCCTTGTCAGAGAATGTTGGGTTCTCTGGCCATCAGCGGAAGTGGAGAAACTCTGCAGTTAAATGAAGGGAGTGAATGTCCAAGTGAAACAACTCAATGGATGTGACAGTAGACGAGGGTGATGCACAATAAGAAAAGGTCTCCTCTCTCTCTCTTTTTTTTTGTTTAAACAAGAAACGTCTTTTCTAAATCATTTACAACACTGACAATTTTACATTTATATAAATTAAAACAAACCATATTGACATTTTCAATTGAGATGTTATATGTCACTTATAATTTATCCAGTCATTGTCAAACATTACAAAGCTCAATCAATTCCTGCCCTCCCTTAAACCTCATTCTTCCTCCAAAACACTATTCTGCATGCCTTGTTCCCATAATTCCCATTTGTTCTATGTAATTTGCTCTTACCCTTTTTCTAAACATCCCACTTCCATTTTTTTCTCTATGTTCACTACTTCTAGTATAGCTGGTTTACACTTTGATTTCCATATTGTAGTAATTGCTTTTTTTAGCAGTCACCAGAATTAAATTCAGCAAGGTCTTACTACATCTAGGCAATTCTGATTCTGTACCATAGCTCAAAATAAAATAAAATAAATTTCTTAGTTATATCAATTTGCTCACCCAGTATTTCTGTTAGAGTAGTTTGCATGGAATTCTTTAAACACTGCCAACTCATTACATTCCCAAAAAACATGTTCCCAATTACCTATGTCTTCCCCATCACAACTCCAACACTGGCAGTCAACCTGTGGAAATTCTTTGGAGTCTACTTGGGGTATAAAATACATATGCAAACACTTCCAAGCAAAGAGCCTAAATCTTCTAGACTGTGTTGTATATTTGGAAGCCATACATATACCGCCCAATTGTTTCTTTGTGAAATGCTTATCCAATCTGTCTTAATTCTTTTCTAAATTCCTCCAACTGATTCCTGTACTTATAATACAATATTTTGTACACCCTACTAAACATCCCCTTTTTAAAAACAGTAACTGCTGTTCTAAATTCTACTAAAACTCTACTACTGCTAGTCTTTTGCTTAGGATCTCCCTATTTCTTTTTCTTTACCTATACTCTGATATCAATTCTTGATAGGGAATGCAATCTCTAGCCTGCAGTCCAGATTAATTATTGGCCTCTTCCTATTCTACTGCCTTTATCTTGCTAATAATTTGCCAAAATATTTTGGTTCCTTTGCCAATTTTCTCAGTAAATTGCATTCCCTTTACCTATTCTCTTGTACCCCTAATAGCAGTCATTCCTATTGGCTAAACATCCTTTCTCCAACCCCATGCTGGCTTAGTTTTTAGAATACTTTCTGCTGCTTTATGAATCCAATATTCGGTATGGTTATTGTTCTTCTCCTTAAGGATCTGCATCCAAAATCCCACTCTTACCTCGTTTGTGAGTCCCCCCTACCCAATTTCATCTTCAATTCTTTCTACTTTGAATTATAGCTTTCTGTTTGTGCTATGTACAAGAGCCTTAACTGTGCAGCTCTGAAATACCCCATCAAATCAGGTAATCCCAAACCACCTTGTTCTATTTGCAGGATCAACATATCCCATTTGACTCATGCCCTCTTCCCCTCCCAGATAAAATCCTTCAGCTCTGTTAATTGCTATCCATAGCTTCTCCTGTGGTTGATAAAAGTATGCCAGACCTGTGTATAAAACTGAAGCGAATAAAAACACTTTCGCTACTTGTATCTTGCTATCCATAAAACAGAACTTTCTATTTCTCAGTTTTTGTATTATCTTTTGTCTGGTTTATTCCCACATATCCTTAGCTGCCATAGACAATCCTCTTTAATTCATACTCCTAAGTACTTCATGTCATCATGTCCCCTTAATACAGGCATTGCTGAAAAAATTTGTGTGGGTACATTAGTCCACAACTAGCACCATGTTTTTATCTTCATTCATTTTGTATTCGGAGAAGACTTGAATTGGTCTCAAAATGTTCCACAACACTGAAATTTCCTTTTCTGTTTTTATCAGGTATAAAACATCTGCAAATAAAGCCAACTTTTCTTGGACTACCACACCAATTATATCCTTGAGTTTCTGAGACCCTTGTTTTCTTTACCAACGGTTCTAAATAGAACACAAACAATAAAAGGGGAAGGAGTGCACCACTGCCTGGTTTCTCTGTCCAGTTTTTGTTTCTTGGGGAATATATAAATTCTCTCCGAACTCCTACTACTGAATTTACATCTTCTACTCCAAATATTTTCATAAATTTCTTCAAAAATCTGCTGTTTTGTTATTATGTTCCCTTCTAGTCCCTTGATATATCTTAGTTGAAAATCGAATTCCCGTTTCCACCTACAAGTAATATTCCCTGCTGAATGCGTATTATTTTCTCCCAGAATTTTCTTAAGCTCCACTGTAGCAGTCTTAGGTGGAATACAAATGTATGCCAGTGTAATTCTCCTCCTTTACCAGTGGCTCCTTATTACTACAAATCTACCATTATCTGTTTTTCCCTCTTCTATCACTATGTTATCTCCTCTCACAATTAATACAAGTAATTCCCATTTTTTACCCCAGAAATTTCGCTGAATAACTATCCTGAAATCCTTTCATTATCAAATTCACATGGTCAGTTCTTTCCAAATGCATCTCCTGCAGCCTATTTAACATTGCACTTTTAATATGGCCCACTACTCTTTCTTTTTCTGTATACATCTGTGAGACCATTCACATTTAAAAATAATATGGAACCAGATGCACAGTTGTGTGCCACTGCACATACTGCACTGTGAACATTTATGTGCTAGAGGGAAACTTTTCATTATACTCAGTGTTCTTTTATTTACTTGCTTCCCTTTAAAACTCATCATTAAATAAAGACAAGGTCCAGTCATTGCCCTATGCAAAAGAAAAAGTATATACATTTTTCTTATACCATGCCCTTTTGTCCAAGTTTTCTTATCTTTTTACATTGCAGTACCTGCATTTCTTAAAACTGAAGAAAAAGGAGGAAAACATGGACACCTGTTTACATCAGCATCCTTACTACACACAAAAATAACTGCAAACTTTAAATATTATAAAAAATGCTGTCAAGAACACAATTTTGTTTTATTTACTCAACTCTATTCTTCCTCTTCCCCTCTCCTAAATGTCCTTCCCAGCATTAATGACATGCAGTAGGGCATACACAGTCCCCTACAAGTTTAACAAAGTCAAACAATTACAATATTTCCATGTTTTCTTGTTCCATCATTCCATGTTTTCTTGTTCCATCATATTTCACAAATGTAATGAATGCTTTGTTGTGCCACATTTATTCATAAATGTATAAGTTACTGTTCTTACTATTGACCTCCATCTCCCAAATCCAGTTACGGATTCATTTCCAAAGTACTCCTGGCTCTTCTTGTCAACTCTTGTGCTTTTTTCTGTCTCTCAAGCATTTTCCTTTGGAACACTGGAAAAAGTTTCACTGGCATGGTCTATCTATGGGCTTTATTATCAGAACAATAAGCAGCAGAATACCCTTCTGTTTGACAGCTCACATTTTGTTGGACAAACTTGTTTCCTCCTTAGGACGTTTTGCATCAAAAAGTGATTTTGACCCTCCAGGAAAAAATATTCAGAAAAGTTAGATACAGCATCTTGAATCGCTCACCTGCTTCTCGACATTACCAGATTGATGGGATAAATTTACTCCTCTTCTGCCTTGTGTACAGTAGTAATGATTTTCCACAAATATTCTGTCTCCCACATTTAGTATTTTGTAATTCTGCCACAGTTTTATCAGAATCAACTATATGCTGGCAGGATTGCATCTTTACTATTAAAGGTCTGGTTTGCTTTCTCAATTGCCAGGTGTGGGGCATACATGTGATGTGCCTTTTCAATTAACAACTCCTGCTGTGGAATGCCAGTTCAGGTACTCATTTGTGCTTTCATGAAATTAATACAGTCTGTTCCTTCCAGTTTCTCTGATACAGCAGAAAATCTCAGGTTTACCCTACTCTGTTCTCTAATCCTACCATTTTTGAAGCGGGTCTTAAGCAGTCTCATACTGAACCAGACTTTTCTTTATTTCAGTCTCTGATTTTTGCAGTTTTATCAGCTCATCTGAATAAGCTTCTTCCATTTATTCTAGCCTTTGAGTTCATATAATCCTTTAGTATTTTGTTTGTTTCAACCAGCTTTGAGCACATTTGACAATTTTTCTCTGGATTACTGGAAGTTATGTATGGCACTAAAGCTGGAGCTTGGACTGCTGTTTTTCTGAACAGTTGCAATATTTTTCCCAGAAAGTGTTTTCTCCTCACCTTTTGTGATTTACTTTCTCTTTCAAGTTTTCTGAATTTCATTTTTGCTGCCATTCAGGCAGTGCACTTACTAGCCAGTTATGGAAATGAACCCAAAGACAAATTTATTGGGAGAGCTAAAATTAAACTGTTACTTAGTGTGTAGCCATCTCAGAAGTCGAGAAATGGTCTTCTCTTGAACAGAGGCCACAACAACAGTAGCCTTATCTGGTGAGGTCAGAATGGGGCTATGACCTTTATTGTGCACATTTTGGCTTTCTGGAGAAAACTGGTTGTGAGCGAAGTGGAGAAAATACTTATGGGAGGCCTACAAACCAATAGTGGATAAATAAAGTCTCTTGGTGATTATCTCTTAAAAAAAAATCTCTGCATTTGGTTTTGTATGCTGAAGCAGAGAGACTGCAACAGGGCCTTCTCTACCTCAAAAATATGCTCGGTGCCATTTTCACCTTGAGAGAACACTTACAGTGTGAGTGTGGACAAATTGGGCAGACAGATCCTGCTCCCCTGTATGTCCCTGGTATGTGCTTTGCTATAAGAAAGGGATGCGACACTGAACCACCCTCATATGTCATAAATCTCTACAGAGGATGCATGATAGTGTTCTACCTTTTTATGTACCACACCACAGCCATGTTGTCTTTGTGGATGGTGGTTGCACTCTGGGTGAGAAAATCCTGAAACAGCTGCAACATTAGGGAAGACAACTCGTATCTCAAGTGCAATGATGTGCAATTTGGCCTCTTGTTTTCCCCACACAGCCTGGATGATCTAGTGCAGATAATGCCAGTCTCAGAATGGATGACTTCATTGTTACTGTCACAGTAGGGGTAAAGTCAAACAAAGTGTTCCCACTTATATATTTTGTGGGTTTGTCCACCAAAATACAATCAGGCTTTCAAAGACATGCATCAAGAGTTTATCCGTCATGAGTTAAAAGTGCTTATCCCATGGACTGCTGAGTGTCCACTCTAGAATTTTTATGTTTAATCTGGAGAAAAGAACAGTCTGAATAGATGCATCCACTGGACCCAGCACTTTTAGGACTGTAGTCACCACAGGTGCTTTTTGAATGACCGTGTCCACCTGGCATCCAGTGAACACTAGAAATCGTGTTTGGTTTAACTGAGACTTTAGCAGATTTACAGTAATGCCCAAAGACAGACACAGCCAGAGTAAGTATTCTCATGCCATAAATGTGACTTCAAAGTGGGGACTACTATGAGACATTTGTCCAGGTAAGGGAAAAATCTTTACTCTAAGAAGCTGCATACAGGCTGTGAGTGCAGCCATGAATATAGAAAATACCTGGGATGGCTGTGGAGAGTCCAAATGGCAAAGTTTGGAAAGGACAGTCTATGGCTCTCACATGGAACAGCAGGAACCTCCTTGATGTCTTGCCTACTCTGATGTACAGATTTGAATCTTGAAGTCCAAACAGTAAATCCAGCTACCTGCCTGTAAACACGGCAGAATGGATAGCATCATGACCATCCAGAATGGCTCCTTCACATACTGGTTTAGTCGACTTGCTTCAAGAATGGGTCCAAGGGCTTGAGATTCTTTTTGGGCACAAAGAAGAACCTGAGTCCTTTCTGGCCTGGTGGAACCCCTGGATGGAGCCTTTTTCTAACAGGATTCTAGATTCCTACAGAACTGCCATCATCTGATGGGATGCAACGGTTGAGGAATGTGAGAGCATGTTTTTGTGCATCTCCAAAAAGGAAACAGAGTAAAGTACAGTTGTGTACACTTACCATAAATGTAGATGTTCGAGTGTATTCACTGTTGCAGTCATTACATTTGGGTTATCTGCTTGCAGTAGCCCTCAGTCGGCCTGATTAACAAAGTCTTGGGTCCTGCATCAGTTGCTGTCCCTTCTTCCATGACGTCAGGTCGTCAGGGGTATAAAACATGCAGCAGATGCCATTACATCAGTTTTCTTGCCCCCGATGTCAGGTGTCCCCCAAATGGGGAGCAAAATATACAAGTAATTTACACAAAAATATATACCTCCAAAACAAAAACAAATACACCAAAAGGCTTTTAAGCATAGTAAAAGAAGGTAAAGGTATAGTAAGAGAAAAACAGGGGGCTGGAGGGAGGGTAACCAAGACTGCAACAGTGAATACACTCTAACATCTAAATTTATGGTAAGTGTACACAACTGTACTATGTTCTTCGTGTTTCACTGTTGCAGTCATTACATTTGGGTAGATTCCCAAAGCTATGGTTGGGAGGATGGATTTATACAGCATTAGGACCAGCTACAAGGCTCTGCAAAACAGCAGTGGCAAAGCCAGCTCTGGATTTAGAGAAAATTGGTAAGTGACAATGATTGGTGAAAGTATGAACTGAACTCCAGGTAACAGCTTCTAGAATATCCCTGGTAGGAACACCTCTGAGAAAGGCTGTAGAAGTAGATGCAGCCTGGTGGAAGGAGATCTGATCCCCTGGGGAATAGGTTTTCCATGGTGCTTATAACAGAAATAAATATAATGGCTTATCCATTTAGAAATGGTTTTGAAATAGCCTTCTCCTCTGCCCCTGCAGCAAATCCTACCAGCAGTTGTTCAGATTTTCTTCAAGATTTAGTCCTGTCCAAGTAGAATCTAAGTTGTCTGTGTACATCCAATGAATGCAGAATCCGTTCCTCCTTGTTCTGTAGATTGGAAAAGAAAGTTGGCAAATGAATGGACTGATTAGGAGCCACAATGGATACCACCTTGGGCATGAATGATGGATTGGTCCTGAGTGACACCCTGTCCGCATGAAAGATGATGAAAGGCTCCACTGCCATAAGGGCCTGTAATTCAGATATCCTTCTAGCTGAAGTAATTGCTAAAAGGAAGACTGTTTTCCAGGAAAGAAATTTTAACTCTGCAGTAGCAGCTGTCTCAAAGAAGTAGTAGTAGTAGTAGCAGCTAGCTCGAAAGGAGGTAGAGTGAGTTTCTCCAATACAAAGTTAAGGTCCCAGTCAGGACTTTGAGCTCTCCTGGGTGGTCTCAAGTTTTTGGCCCCTCTGAGATACTGCGTTAGCAGAGGATGAGAGAAGGGGGAGGTTCTGTGTTGTAATGAGCTGAAATGGCTGAGGCATGGATTTTAATGGAGGAAAAAGACAGGCCCTTGTGAAGCATCTCAGGTAAGTATTGCAAAATCTGAGATAAATTGAGCGCTGCTGTGCTCATCCCTCGAGACTGATTCCAGGCACAGAATCTTTTCCATTTGTCAGCATAAGATTTTCTAGTACTAGGTCTTCTCGCCTCCAAAATGACATCCATCACTGGTTTGCTGAGGGATGCTAAGGGGGAATTTAAATGATTAGCCAAGCTGCAAGATTCAAAGTTTGGAGCGGAGGGTGCAGAATTTAGTTCTCCTGCTGAGACAGTAAGGAAGGTGTCTGAGGCAGGTGCCATGGAGAAATTTGTAACACACTGCACAGGAGTGGGTACCAGTATTGGCATGGCCAGTCTGGAGCAATCAAAATAATTTTTGGTTTGTCCTGTTTGACGTTTAGTAGAACTTTGGAGAGCAGAGGCAGAGGGGGGAAAGGCACAGACTGATTGAATGCTCTGTCCTTCAGCTAGAAAAACCTCTTTCCACTGTCCTTCAGCTAGAAAAACCTCTTTGCAAGCTTTTCTGTGATGAGTTCTTGTACAAAATTTGTCCAACTGGTATTTCTGGGGTGAGGCAAAAATATCTATATCTAGGCTTCCCCATTTGCATGTCAACATGTTGAAAATCCGTAGTTCCAGTTTCCATTCGTGTGGGTCCATGAGATTTCTGCTTAGTTCGTCTGCCAGAATATTCTGCTTTCCTGGCAGGAATTGAGCTTGTAGTTTTACTTGGTAGCTCAAAGCCATGTTCCACAATGCCATGGCTAGTCTGCAGGGAGGGTAGGAGTGTGTATCCCCCTGCTTGTTTATGTACCACATAACCGTGGTGTTGTCCATCTTTACCAGTAGTTGTCCTGGATGAAGGTAGTCCTTGAAGGCTGTCAGAGCATTCTGTACAGCTAGCATTTCTTTTTGATTGATATGAAGGTGCATTTGATTTGGGCTCCATTTGCCCTGAATGTTTGGTGGCAGGCCTCTGCCCACCATAGGAACTCCAGGCGTAGGCAAGGTGTGATAGGAATCATCGTTTCCAGGCTGTGACAATGTTGACTCCATAAACATTTTAAGTACCACTGAAGTTTCCTCATATGCAGTCTTGCATATGGAATTAGAGGAATGCAGGAGTTCATGAACCCCAAGGCTTGCAGAATTTGTCTTGCAGATAGGAGGGTTTTTGTGGCCACCTGTTTGAAGTAAGTCACCAAATGAATTTTCTTTTCTGGCATAAGGAAAGTCATCTGGGCAGTTGTATTCAAGCTTGCACCCAGGAATGTAATTTTTTGAGAGGGTACCAGTTGTGATTTCTTTTCGTTTATGGTGTACCCTAGACAAGTTAGACCCCTTTTTACAAACGCCAGATATTTTAGAAGAATGTCCTGGAGTTCTGCCTGAATTAGAGAATCGTCCAGGTATGGATATATCTGAATATTTCTTTGCCTGCAAAATGCAATTACTGGAGCCAGGCACTTTCTGAATACCCTGGGTGCAGTAGACAAGCCAAAGGGCAGTGCTGAGAACTGATAATGCAAGTAGCCTGCTTTGAAGCGGAGGTATCTTCTGCAAGATTCCCTGATTGGGATATGCAGGTAAGCCTCTTTTAAATCTAGAGTTGCCAGCCAGGCATCCTTGCCTAGCACAGGAAGTAAATGGTGAAGAGACAGCATCTTGAATTTTGGAATGTCCAGAAAGGTGTTTAGAGAAGACAGGTCCAGAATTGGACACCATGATTTGTCTTTTCTGGGTACCAGGAAAAGTCTGGAATAGAAACCTTGTCCCTTTTCCTCTTCTGGTACTAGCTGAATTGCCCCCATGTTTAGGAGGGAAAGTACTTGTTTCTGAGCCTCTGCCCACTGATTTGGGGGTAGGTCCAGCCACCCGTTTGGAGTTGGCAACATGTGGAAATGAAATCTGTATCCCTGGGACACTATATTTAAGACCCATTTGTCCTGGGTTACAAGTTGCCAGTTTTTTGCATGAAGAGCCAGTTTTCCCCCCAAAGGGGTGGCTAAAGAGGTAAGTGCTTGGTAATTTTAAAGGAAAGTCATTGAGACAGTTTACCATAGGGTGGAGTCTTGTTATTTCCAGATTTGGAAGTGGAAGCACCCCATTGCTTAGTTCTGAAAGTCCATTGGGACTGAAGCCTGGTGCTTTTGGATTGTCTGGGTTTGGCTTGTGTGGCTCTGGAAGGAGTTGGAATGGACAGGTTCTTAGTAGGCCAGTGCCTACTAAATCTAGGAGGCTGTACTTGTAAGAAATCTTTTACAGTTTGCATAGATTTAGCTTTATCTTCCATCTTTTTTAGAACTTCTTCAGCCTTATTGCCAAACAGACGGTCCTGTTGGAGCATCCAACAATTTTGCTTTAACATGATCAGGCAGAGATTGCTCCTTAAGCCAAGCATGCCTTCTAAGCACAGACTCAGTAACAGCAGCCCTGCAAGAGGCCTCTACAGAATCAAAACCACATTGCAAAGCATGTTTTCCAACTTGTTCTTCTGAATGCAATAAATCCTGTAAATCTTTATTTTCCACAGAGTCAGAAATCAACATCATTTTCTGTTTAAGCAGTCCCATGATATGCTGTTGATAGTTTAGCATATGGAATTAATAGTTTAAAGCCCTGATTGCTAAGGTTGCAGAAGTATAAACCTTTTTACCCCATCTATCCAGCACCCTGGAGTCTCCATCAGAAGGGGTAGGATTTTTAGCAGTAGAAGCCTTAATGCCCTTGGGCCCCTGAGAAATGGTTTCAGGGTCCGCAACAGGATTTTTGAAAAGGAATTTGTGGGACTCAGGAACCCTGCAGTACCTGTCTGGTTTACTAGGGGCTGGAGGCAAGGAATCAGGGGCCATACTGGATTCTGAAAACACATCATCAACAAGGTCTAGCACAGGATGTATAGCCAAAGGCCTATGCTGAGGAAGGAGGAGGAAATCCCTAAGTCTCTTTTTGGATTCAGAAAAATCCTGACTTTCCCAGTGGAAATGCTCCCTTAAGGTATGTAAAGTTTCCCCAAAAGAAAAATCCTCAGGGGGATAAGCAGAGGGAATGGAATCCTCTGCAGAGTCCTCATAAGTAGGTATGGACAAATCCAGGTCATTAGAAGAGTCAGAAGAAACAGAGTCCTATTCGGAAGATTCATAGTCAAGTTCAGCCCTAGGCCTCTTAGAAGGGGGAGGTTGACTTCCCCTGATTAGAGTAATTAAATCTTCAGCCATTTTGATCATTTGTTTTTTGCATAGGGGCCTGCACATGTGGTCTGGGCGTCATTTTTTTAGACATAGATCGAGATTCAGGCCTTAGTATTGAAGGTGGAGTCTGTTTAACATGCAAGTCTGTAGGCCTGAATACACCCTCAGAAGCCGGTGCCTGCACAGTGGCTCCGGACCCATCCAAGGTAGAGACATCCGCGGGTTCCATAGGTGAAGCATCTTGCGGCATACTGGACACCGAATGGGTCTCAGTAGAGGCCTGCGAATCAGAAGTAGCGGGTATCCGGGGCTGCGAAAGCGCCTCACTGAGTACCAGCGAACTGGCAACTGACTTAGGAGAAGAGTCGTCGGCAAATGTGGACCTAAACGGCCTGTCTCTTTTTCTTTGCGTTTTTTCGGTATTCCAGTAGTCAGATGGCTAACCAACGTCATTTCAGGATAATTAAACAGAGAACCGAAATATTTTGAAGCAAAAATGTACCAACGACGAATACTGCACTGATTAAATAAAGCACAAAAATAACAGCAAGGTACGTCGTGGTCAGGGCCTAGGCAAGAAATACAGTACAAATGGAAATCCTTATGAGGTATTTGCTTCCCACAAGTAATACAATTGATAACTTTTACTGACATCGGTAAAGAGCAAGAAAATGTTTCCCCAATGGGGTACTTAGCTTTTAGTTGAATATTTCGGTTCTGAAACTCGAAACCGAAAATTTCAGGAGTCGGCCGTCCGGCACTTGCGAACTGCTTCTGCTTCAGGCACCGCGCAGCAAGAAAGACTGATGTAATGGCGTCAGCTGCATGTTTTATACCCCTGACGTCATGGAAGAAGGGACAGCAACCGATGCAGGACCCAAGACTTTGTTAATCAGGCCGACTGAGGGCAACCTGCCAGCAGGTAACCCAGATGTAATGATTGCAACAGTGAAACACGAAGAACATCCTCTGGATATAATTTTCCTACGCCACCTGTCTGATGTGATGGCCAACTACTCCAAGTGTAGGCAAAGACTTGCCCAACTGCCTCCAGAGCAGAACAGTTGGGCATCCTTTCAATACTCATATTGATGGGGACGCCACATTGACCGTCTTGTAGTCCTGATGGTTTGAATCACCTCTGTCTCTATGGAAGCAGCTAGACTGAAGTCCCCTCTACCACAGGAACCAGTGTCACACTGTTGTTGATTCAGAGGCTGTTGATTTACATAACCCTATGTTTTTAGTACATTTTTAATTTCTCTGAAAGGATTTCTGAGGTGTTGAAAACTACCCCCACAGCTATGAACATTTTAACTTCTTGCTCACACTGCAGCAGGTTTTCTTTCATTTTTTTTATTTTTTTTGCCGGAGAAAAGAGAATACATCGAAATGAGCATTGAGAAAGACTGGCTTGACATGGCTCACAAAGCTGCTAAGGCACAGTGTGGCCTGTCTCATCAGTAGGCCAGAAACCACCAATCTAGCTGCATCATCCATGGCATTATGATCAAATGTACTACCCATGAAGAAATGGAAGATATAGTTGCCACTTGGCTCTCCAAATTCTCAGACCACCCACTGGCAACTGTTTCAGAGTGCCAGAAGCTTTTCAACCAGATCCCTCTAAACCGGATTGCAAGCAATATGTAATTCAAGAGTCTAACCAAGATGCTTGATGGATAGACATGCTTTCCAAGCCTATCCATCATCCTATGCTCCCTATTCAAGGGATAAATAGTAAGTGCATTCTTGGGGATATCCTTCTTGATGGCAGGAGCCACCACTATGCAATCCAGAAGGAGATCCTCTACTCTTGTGCTGTTTTTAGGGTCCACTGCACTCTATCTAGTTTGCTGAGTATAGGCTTGACCACATCTGGCTACTTCCTGGCTTTGCAGCACACCATATTTACTAACTTGTCTGGAGCAGACACTACCCTGGCTGCTGGAGGAGAGGACTTGAAAGCCTCTTGCAAGATCCCTGCCTCCAGGGAAGTGGGGTCTACAGACACAGACCCCCTCTGTCTTATCTTGAGCTGCTAAAAAGGGTGGTGCCATGGTAACTAGTCCAACTACTCCAGTGTCTCGACAGGACCAGATTAAATAATTTTTATTCTAACACACTATGTGCTCACTGTGAGTTCAAGCCACTTATAATACTTTTAACTTTCTTAATGTACTTTAGAATATGGTATGCAAATATCTGTCTACCATTTTTTGCTGTAATTGCCCTCTCATCCTGTAAAGTGGGCTTTCTGATTCTAACACATATAGTTTTTAATTTAGTTACCAGAGTAGAACTATAAGTTTGATAAACTGAGTGCAGAGCAGATGTTCAAATATTTCCTTATTCAACTAATATCTGAACCTGCTTTCGGATCATGCAACTGTGAGAGAAGAAATAGTTTGTAGTGGGTAAATGCATTTTCTGTATTCTGCAGCAGGTATCAGCACAAAATGACACAGAATGTGGCACAATCATCAGAACAGTCACTCAACCAGTCAGACAATAAATCAAGTAATTAAATGCAGTTGTATTCAAGTAATAGGTAACGAACATAAAATGGAACAGGATAAGATTAGTGGTATCTGTAATGCTTGGCATACACTGCAATAATACAGAAGCAATATGTAATAAACAGTCGTCTACTATGGAATGCTCACGTTTAGGAAGAAAAGAGAGTATGTGAATTACCTTAGTAACAGCCCTATTATAAAGTGTGTTTGTATACACATATACACACAGAAAGGGAAAGAAAAAGGGCACCC